>NC_025700.1:17353166-17397873 GCF_000633955.1 Camelina sativa
TTTTTTTTTATGCAACTAACAAAACAAATATCAAGTGAATCTTGTTTTATAATATACAATACATATAGTGCTTGATCTTGACTAACTAATAAACCGATTTTTTAGTTAGACAAATCAGAACTCTGATTAATTAATTTAATTTGAGTAGGATTTTGGATCAAGTCCAGATCTATATTATCCTTGCTCTCTTTTTTGTTCTTAAATTAAATTTTCAAGTTTTCTTTCATTTGGATTTATAAACTAAATTATATATATAAAAAAAAAACAGAATATAAACGGATTTTTAAAAAATACTATTTTCTTGGTGTTGCTTTTGATTCATCTTCTAAAACTGCCTAACTAAAATGTAAACCCGACATAGAAGCAATTGATGTATTTCTCACTTATATGGGATGTCATACGTTACTTAAACGAAATACCCATTTATAAAAAAAAAAAATGCTAAAGAAGTATCTTCCTCTTTGGCCTTACATGAATCTTTGAAAGAAGCTTCATTAGGCCTTTTTGTATGGTTAATATTATAGTTTGATCTAAAATCGTAAGTCTCTTTTAAAAAAATAAAGTTGATATAATGTAAAGATTTAGTGGGCGTCGTCTGTAAAAAGCAAGATTGGAGATCTAAAAGACACGGTGACAGACATGTTTCTCGAACACAACACAACACAACACNTCGAACATAACACAACACATCCACCAATTTTTTTTTCTTTTTTCTTTTTGGTTTAACGTACAAAAACCCTTTCTTTTCTTACACATACTCCTCCTACATGTGTTGTAGATTCATGTGCAAAGACATCAGTAACATGCTCATGTCCCCCTATTTTTTTTTTTTTTTTTTTTTGCTTTTACCAAAAACCATTCTTCTCTTTTTTAATAGTTCATTCTTGAGAAAATACAATCTTTTTTATATTTTTGCACATAGACTNGTATGGTTAATATTATAGTTTGATCTAAAATCGTAAGTCTCTTTAAAAAAAATAAAGTGTAAAGATTTAGTGGGCGTCGTCTGTAAAAAGCAAGATTGGAGATCTAAAAGACACGGTGACAGACATGTTTCTCGAACACAACACAACACATCCACCAATTTTTTTTCTTTTTCTTTTTGGTTTAACGTTTTTTTTTACAAAAACCCTTTCTCTTCTTAGTTCTTACATATACACTCATACATGTGTTGTAGATTCATGTGCAAAGACATCAGTAACATGCTAATGTCCCCACTATTAATATTTTTTTCTTTTACCAAAAACCATTCTTCTCTTTTTTTAATAATTCATTCTTGAGAATGTAAAATCTTTTTATATTTTTGCACATAGACGTATGTGGAGGAGACGACATATGTTCGTTCCGGTATGTACAATTGGGAAGGAGACGCATGGAGTTTCGACAAAAAAGGTCCGTACATCGAGCTAGTAACGTCACCCAATAACCCTGACGGAACCATTAGAGAGACTGTGGTGAACCGTCCAGACGACGAAGAAGCCAAGGTAATCCATGACTTTGCCTATTACTGGCCCCACTACACTCCCATCACTCGCCGTCAAGACCATGACATCATGCTCTTCACTTTCTCCAAGATCACAGGCCACGCGGGGTCCCGCATCGGGTTAGATATTTATTTAAAACATGCTTACAAGTAAAAAAAAAACTAGATAGTATAAAAGATTAATTTATTTACTTTTGTTGGATGATATAATGAAGGTGGGCATTGGTGAAAGACAAGGAGGTGGCTAAGAAGATGGTTGGGTATATAATAGTGAACTCGATCGGTGTGTCTAAGGAGTCACAGGTTCGAACGGCTAAGATCCTCAATGTTCTAAAGGAGACTTGTAAGAGTGAGTCCGAGTCTGAGAATTTCTTCAAGTATGGTCGTGAGATGATGAAGGATCGGTGGGAGAAGCTACGTGAAGTGGTGAAAGAGAGCGATGCTTTCACTCTTCCCAAGTACCCTGAAGCATTTTGCAACTACTTTGGAAAATCACTCGAATCTTACCCTGGTAAATTACTACTACTACTACTATTTATTTCACTAAACGACGTAATGTTTTGTAACGGTTGGATATAAATGAATACGACGTAACGTAACGGTCGTCGTGTTTTTTAAATATGGGTTACAGCGTTTGCGTGGTTGGGGACAAAGGAAGAGACGGATCTGGCAAGTGAATTGAGGAGACACAAGGTATTGTGCAGAGCAGGAGAACGTTGTGGATCTGACAAGAAGCATGTCCGTGTCAGCATGCTTAGTCGTGAAGATGATTTTAACGCCTTTCTCGAGAGACTTGCCAACATGAAAGCTCATTAAAAGCATTGACCTCTAGATCATCATAAGCACTTATAACGCCTTACTATAATTAAGATGACTTTTCTAGTTTTTTTTTCTGAATAAAATGTAAAATTTATCGAAATTTTTTTTTTACATCGGCCTTATTTCAATCTTGGTTTAAAGTATAGCAGTTAAAAGAAAAACAAAACTGAAAACATTTCCATGACTTTTCTAGTTTTTAGCTTTTACCCTAATGTTTATCGATAAATAAATATGTAGAACCAAAGAGGTAGAACTCTGAACTCCTCCCTCTCTCTTTATGGCCTTTTAGTTTCTTTCTCTATGGATGTGAAATATCAAGGTGACTTAAGACGACCTGTTCCACGAGAGAAGTTTTTTCTTTTTGGATAAATCTTGGATTTGTTTATAGACCCTAACTACTTATCTTGAAGCATTCATGGGTTGATGTCCAAATTAATATGGATATAGTTCGTAACTAGTCCCCGTAATAGGATATTAGGATCCATCATGCAGAGATTAAACACTGTCTAACTTCTATTTTGATAAATCAAATACATTTGTATGCGCTTACATCGAAAGCATCAAGCATGACTAGTCCAAATACACTGGTGTGGTCCAAACTGAACTTAAAAATTGATTTCTTGCTGTTATTATATTTTTTTTTTTGATTAAAAATTTGATGATATTTTGGTTCTAGAAAATCAATAGAACTAACTATACCAAATTGTTTCTAAATATCAAATATTATTGAAATATCTTAAATGAATATTAGATTACAAAATCTATCAAATAAGTTATAATTATTGAAGCATATAAACTAATCAACAACAGATATAAATAAACAGTTAAACAAAAAAAAAGCAAAGCAGAAAACGTTAGTCTAAAAGATTGACAAAAATAGAGATTATAAATTCAAATTAGATACATTATAGGCAACTCCAATAGACCATTACATTAGTAGTTGACAATTCATTTTCTATATATAATTTTTTTTACCTTAATTCATTTATGGTTTAAACACTTGCACATAAAAATATCACAAACCAAAAAATGTGGCTCGTTTTTTTTTTTTTGTAATCCTTGTACAAGTTTGATGTCGTAATTTCTTTTATATTTACTATCAGATTTAGAAGATTTTTAGTCAATCTAAAACTTGACAAGACCTAGGGAAAAAGAAAAAAAAAAAAGAGGTATTTAGAAATACCTCATATGCGGCGAAACTATATATATATATATATGTATATATGTTTTTGTTCCTTGTTATCTCATCTTCTTCTTCTCATCCTCTCCTCTGCCTGGACTTGAACTTATGAGGTGAAGGAGCTATGCCCTCAAACCAAATGAGCTAACAAGTCCAGGCGCTGATCGATCAGCTTTCCAACAATAAGTACTTTGTATCCGTTCATGAGTAAAGGCTACATTTTCTTATAGGCCCAAATAAATCATAAAAGGCTTCTGCACACATATAAGAATATTGAGCCCATATAAGCCTATAATTTTATTTTATTACAAAGTGGTCCTTATTTAAAATTTATATTACAATTATATCATCATCGTCATCGTCATCGTCAACTGAGAACTCGAATTCTACAAACGGAGATAACAGTAGAAGCGGATTCAGGCGATGAAAGCTTTTCTAAATCCAGAATCTTCCTTCTCTCTATCGTCGATCTCTTCTTCACAGATCAACAACAGGTCTCTAAACTTCAACGGACTGAGTTCTTCATGTCTCCGGTTTCCTTTTACCGATTACGGTGGCCGTACAAGGTGGCGGAAGGTCAATGGTGGGTTGAGTATAAAGGCGGTGTTGGATTCCGCAATGATGGAGCAGTTGGGACTGAAAGAATCTGATATTAAGAATCCGGCGTTATCTTCCACTTATCGGAGATCAGCGATTCCAAAGCCAAACCCTACAGTTCTTGATGCTCAAGCTAGGGTTTGTACAGGGCCGACTCAGACTAGACCCCTAAGTGAAGAACAAGCTTTTAAGGTGTTTGATACTATATTAAGATCAGGTAAGCATTTTCATTAAGATCAGGTAGATTCATGTTTGGGTGGTAGTGGACGAAAGAACTGATTTTGATAGATCTTTAAATTGCCTCTGTTTAGCTCGAAAGCCTAAGCATTTGAAAGTTTCAAGCTTTACATCTTCAGCTTGTTTGATTTTGGTGTTACAGTTGTGCGGCTTTGTAAGAATTTGGGATTATGATTTGCATAAGGTTTTTGGTTCTTTTTTTAGCAACTTTGTTCATTGATTGGCTCGATAGAGTTCTTGCCTTCTTGGGCCTCATTACTCGTCTCACTGGGATGCAGCTAGAGGGGAGCTAAAAGATGAAGAACCTGTTTCAAAGGCGCAACTTGGGGCATTTTTTGCTGGTATGACAATCCGTGCANGGTCTCTAAACTTCAACGGACTGAGTTCTTCATGTCTCCGGTTTCCTTTTACCGATTACGGTGGCCGTACAAGGTGGCGGAAGGTCAATGGTGGGTTGAGTATAAAGGCGGTGTTGGATTCCGCAATGATGGAGCAGTTGGGACTGAAAGAATCTGATATTAAGAATCCGGCGTTATCTTCCACTTATCGGAGATCAGCGATTCCAAAGCCAAACCCTACAGTTCTTGATGCTCAAGCTAGGGTTTGTACAGGGCCGACTCAGACTAGACCCCTAAGTGAAGAACAAGCTTTTAAGGTGTTTGATACTATATTAAGATCAGGTAAGCATTTTCATTAAGATCAGGTAGATTCATGTTTGGGTGGTAGTGGACGAAAGAACTGATTTTGATAGATCTTTAAATTGCCTCTGTTTAGCTCGAAAGCCTAAGCATTTGAAAGTTTCAAGCTTTACATCTTCAGCTTGTTTGATTTTGGTGTTACAGTTGTGCGGCTTTGTAAGAATTTGGGATTATGATTTGCATAAGGTTTTTGGTTCTTTTTTTAGCAACTTTGTTCATTGATTGGCTCGATAGAGTTCTTGCCTTCTTGGGCCTCATTACTCGTCTCACTGGGATGCAGCTAGAGGGGAGCTAAAAGATGAAGAACCTGTTTCAAAGGCGCAACTTGGGGCATTTTTTGCTGGTATGACAATCCGTGCAAATGCATTTCCGGAGGAAACTCAATGGAGCGAAGGGGAAAAGCGGGCAATGGATGTGTTTTGGCCACTCCTGGTTAGGGCACTACCTCCTGATGTGCTCTTCATTGCTGATCCTGAAGGCTCTCTTTTGGGTACGGGAAATTCGGTTGGACCAACTTTTGTTGGTAATGAAACTCGTGAGATGAGATTGGTTGGTGCGCTAAGAGAGATTTTGGCTGGAGGTCACCTTGGTTATGAAGAGGTTAAGGGTGTTTTAAGGGACGTACTTCCGCTTGAAAGGGATGGTAGCTTAAACTCGGGAGTAAGTGAGTCATTGCTTTCGGCGTTTTTGATTGGCCAACGCATGAACAGAGAAACAGATCGAGAGCTTAAAGCTTACTGTCTTGCATTCGATGACGAACATGGTAAAAAATCTCTTTTAGAATACAGTGGATTCAGTGGATTGAATGATAATTCGACAAGGATACTAAGTTCTGACTTGAGTTAAGTATCTTCAACTAATTTCAGGGGCTCCTCCAGTTGCTGATGTCAAATCGTTAACCCATTATGGCGAGCCTTATGATGGGAATACTCGATTCTTTCGAAACACTCTATTTGTGGCTACAGTTAGATCCTGCTATGGTGAATCTTCACTGCTCCATGGCGTGGAATGGATGCCTCCAAAAGTATGAATAACAAAAATGATCATTTATTTTTATCAGCATTACAGATGATGATAAGGAAATATTTTAGATTTCTTTTCATTAACTGTCTAACTCTTGTTACATTCTTCAGGCGGGTATAACTGAGGAACAAATGCTGAAGTTTATGGGAGCAAATACAAGCTTGTCTGTTCAGCAGGCAAAAGAACTCATCGAGGTGCCTACCATTATTTAAACTAATGTCCTACAGGTTTTCTCTTTACGTCTCCTGCAAGCCTATATTTATGATTTATGCGCTCTATAATATCCTGTTTGATTCTTCCAGGACGAGAAGGCTGGATTTGCATATCTCAGTCTACGGGAAGCTCGGCCGTCTTTGTATGAAATCTCAGAACCATCTGTTTGAGCCATTCCTTGTTTTTTCTTAGATCTTGGGCTATGCTAATGCGTACAACCTTTTCCTCCTTCCATAAACAGTTTGGTGGTAAAGAAAATACCTGCGCGTGTTGATAATTTTCTTTGATATTTGCAGATATTCGCTAATCGAAATGAGGGAGCATATAAAGAAACGCCCTCCTCTGGCAACAACGGAAAAAGTTCAACAATTTGTGAGGGTATGTGATCTATCACAGGTCACCGCATTTTATGCTCAATGCGTTTAGATTTGAATTGCTGGAGACGTTTAATAGCTCATGATGACTAAGACAAGTTTTAGGAGAAATAAAGCATTGAGGGATTGAGAGCAGGTGTCTGCATACAGGTATTTCATGGACTGTTTCTCACTGCAGGCGACAGGAAAGGAATCAATTGTGGCTGGGTTTTACCACGAAGGCTACGAAGAACCTCTCTTAATGCTTATGAGACGAAGAGGTGTCCATGCTGGTTTGGTTGTTAAGGTTGACTCTGTCTTTTGCCACAAATATATACTAATGCCTTAGCAGCTGTTACGCACTTGGAACTTAGTATTAGAACCTGAAATCTGTGAAGAACTCGTCCTTCTAGTTTCCATTTGAAGTTTTGAACTTTTAACAGAAAACTTATAAGGGAATTTATAAGATTTCTATTGGTAATGCAGGGCGAGGAAGGGGCTCTCTCAATGACAACACGTGTGCGAGCAGCAAGTGCATCAAAAGGGTTCCCAGTTAATTACTGTTCTGGGTTTCGTTCATCGAGTTCGGACACAGCTCTAGAAGCTGACGGTAAGGATAGCTATATTAACTTTCATAGTTCCAAACTAGACTCTATTGCTTGAATATTATTATATGAACCTAGGCGCAATTTGTTTTCTGGTTACCGGCTTGTAGGTGGTAAGAGTCCATAGGCGAATAAACTACCAGCTAACTTCATATTTGGTTGGCATGCAGTTTTGATCTACTATTTGCCTTGGTGATCGAAGTGTTTTGGTGGATTGGCCTTTCTAAATTGCTTTCCAATATAACACTAGAGCTGTCGTTTGTTTAGATTGGTCCTTATTCGAATAGATATGAAACTGCCGTGGTGCTAGTTTCTTTCTTGTTGTACATCGATATAGTTTCAGCTCCTAAAACTTATGGCTATAGTAACTTCTGGAATCGTAGGAGTGTCGCGTCAGAGTTTCAATCTTGAGGTGGATGCCAGAGACTATGGGTTTGAACCAACCGAGACTCCACGAACTGATCGTTCGGTAAAACCTCTAAAAACACGTTCATTTCACACTGTTGGAGGCAATGGTTGGAAACAAAGGGGAAAACTCTAGTAATACTTTTGTTGAATGAGCAGGTGTCAAAGAACATAGAGCTGGGTTTGGCAGCGCTTCGTGGTGAGAAAGGTGCGGCTTATGATAGAATTGTCCTAAATGCGGGGATTGTGGATCATTTGTTGGGAAGTGAAGGTGCAGAAGATGTAGCTGTAGCAATGGAGAGAGCAAAGGAAGCTATTGACAGTGGGAAGGCTCTAAAGAAACTTTTGAATTACATAGAGATCTCACGCAAGATGAAGTAGTTACAACAATGCGGAGAGTCTGACAAATCATACACGGAATAGAGAAAAAGCACACACCTTGCTGATTCTTTTTTGTTTTGTATTGTGTATTGTTGAAAACTGAGTGTTTTTTTACAGAATGGGACACACAACACAATGCTTTGTGGGGCTTTTCTATGGAGGGCTGGTAAAGTGTACAGAGTCTGGAGAACAAAAGTTTGTTATTTGTATTTGTATTTGTGTTTGTGATTTATGATTATGTTCGTAAGCCTCTTGCGCATTCATGATTCCATGTTACTGATTTAGTCCCCATCAAAGATTCGGATGGAGACGCTCGTTGTCTTGAGGACAATGAGAAAGAAACAAAAGCGTCTGTGTCTGGAGAAGAACATTGTGAATCGAAAACGCAAGGGACGTGCGACGTTACTACTTTCTATAGGTTGAGTTGCAAAAATATTCAGAAACTGTATGTATGCAAAATAAAAATAAAAACAGAGTCCATAGTCCATACAATTTGTCTCTACTTCTTTAAAAATCGTTTTTTTTTTAGCAAAAAGGTACAAAAATGACTTTTGGATATTGATAAAATCTCTTATTTGCATATTCCAGTGGCTCAGCTGCTTCGTCTTTTTATGTTCTCCTTATGCCACATGATCCGATCAGACGAGTGTCCAAATTCACGTCAGACACACAATCGTAATCTTGCCAAATTCTTTATATCATATAAAAAGACTAATGCAATAAGTGCCCACAAGTCTTTCTTGCTGTGCTCTCTAGTGACACCTTTGGGGGTTACGAAACTAATCCGAAGGTGAGTCGTTGCTGATCGAGATTTCCAAATTCCCACAGTTGATCAAATTTCGTGTAGTTTTGTCTCGATACCGAAAACCCATTTCAAAAGGCGTCGCCTTTTCTTTGATTTAGTTTGAGGTTGTTCTGTGGGGTTCACTCTCTACGAATCTAGTGTGTTGGTGATGATTTATTGGCGGTTTCTTCATTGTTAATGTATTGGAATAAGTTGATTGTAGAGTTCTGTAGTTATAGATTGGAGAAAAGTCCTCTTTTATGATCGAGTCAACAAGTCAACTCTCGTTGTGTTATGTGAAATCTCTAGTAGAGTCTACTGATACGCTTAAGTCCATTGATACCTCTTTAGCTCTACTTCACTGTTTGATTTACAAACTCGATTATGGCTCTTCTCGTGATGACTTCGTCAAAGTATTATACACCTGCTTATATTGTTTGTAGAGAGAAAGTAAATCCTGGAGATGTCTCTCAAGGCATTAGACTACGATTCCCTGAATGAAAACGTGAAGAATTGTCAGTATGCAGTTAGAGGTGAACTCTATCTCCGTGCTTCTGAGCTTCAGAAAGAAGGCAAAAAGGTAACAACTTTGTAATGTGTTGAGCTTCATTTGTTGTTATTAAACCTGAGATGTGGGCAGTGTATCTGGTTGCTTAACTTGTTTGATTGTCACATTTTACAGATTATTTTCACAAATGTTGGAAATCCTCATGCTTTAGGACAGAAGCCTCTGACATTTCCTCGTCAGGTATATATGCAATTCTCATGTTTTTTGACGTTATATCTTGTTCGATCTATAGATTAAGCCTAAAGATTTGGAAAACCAATGCAGGTGGTTGCTCTATGCCAAGCACCATTTCTGCTAGACGACCCAAACGTTGGGATGATATTCCCAGCAGATGCTATTGCAAGAGCTAAGCATTATCTTTCCTTGACTTCTGGTGGTCTTGGTATGTCTTTCTTAGACAACTCGGATCATGGTTTTATACTAGCTTAGGTTGTACAAATAAAAAGCGAGTTTTGCTTTACCTTTAATCAGGTGCTTACAGTGACTCAAGAGGTCTTCCGGGAGTTCGGAAGGAAGTTGCTCAGTTCATTCAACGGCGTGATGGATATCCAAGGTGATAGATAGCATCATGTTGATTATTTATGCAATGGAATACAATTGTTGTAAGAAAAACTACTCTGATGCCTTTTGGTTCTTATCTTCAAATTACAGCGACCCAGAACTTATATTTCTAACTGATGGAGCTAGCAAAGGTGTGATGCAAATATTGAATTGTGTCATACGTGGTCAGAAAGACGGAGTAATGAACCTTAACTCGCTTGTTCCTTTATCTAAAGTTTTTGTACACTGATGTTGAGCCATTTCGTTTGGTTTTCCCTAGTAAAGGTTTAGTCTAGTGAGAAGGCAAATGGTATAGTTTTAGGCTTGGTATATAAGCATCTGGGTCACAAGTTTTCTTGGTTGGCAGATTCTGGTTCCAGTTCCACAGTATCCACTCTACTCGGCTACTATATCTCTATTAGGTGGTACTCTTGTTCCTTACTATCTTGAAGAGTCTGAAAACTGGGGACTTGATGTTAACAACCTTCGCCAATCTGTTGCTCAGGCTCGTTCTCAAGGAATAACAGTTAGTATTCTTCCACTCCTCTTCTCGAATCTGTTGTTGAGGAATTTTTGTAATGAAATCTTACTTCTTACCGTCACCGCTCTAATATATGCTCGTATGGGTAATGCAGGTAAGGGCAATGGTGATCATTAACCCCGGAAACCCAACTGGCCAGTGTCTTAGCGAAGCTAACTTAAGAGAGATATTGAGGTTCTGTTGTAATGAGAGATTGGTTCTTCTTGGAGACGAAGTGTATCAGCAGAACATATACCAAGATGAGCGTCCCTTTATCAGTTCCAAGAAGGTACTAACTTCGTCTTTCATTGGTATCTTTTAACTCCTTAATTCCGATTCGACTAGCCTATCTCTGTAACTTCGTCTTTGATGATTGATCCTTCATTTTTGTCATGAATGTTGTAAAGGTTTTGATGGATATGGGAGCACCGATCAGCAAGGAAGTCCAGCTCATATCTTTCCACACCGTTTCTAAAGGATACTGGGGTGAATGTGGGCAAAGAGGTGGTTACTTTGAGATGACAAATATCCCTCCCAGGGTTTGTACCTGACCTTCCTTTTTTATAACCCATGATTTTGGTAATTAGCAAGAGTTTTTTAAATGTCTGGTAATGCAGACTGTTGAGGAGATATACAAGGTTGCCTCTATAGCTCTCAGTCCCAACGTCTCTGCTCAGATATTTGTAAGCTAGCCCTTCTTATGATTTTTAGCAACTGCTGGTTACCGAATGATTTCCTCGCTGAGCTCGATGAATTTTGTCTTGTGCAGATGGGTTTAATGGTTAGCCCACCAAAGCCTGGAGACATTTCTTATGCCCAATTCGTTCGTGAAAGGTAGATATAGTTAGTTTATATGTTCTGCTCATCTCTCTATAAAATCACCGCTTTGATGAAGGATCAAGATTTCATAACTTCATTTGGAACGTTATTAACAGCAAGGGAATACTAGAATCACTTAGAAGAAGAGCAAGGATGATGACTGATGGATTCAACAGCTGCAAAAACGTCGTCTGTAATTTCACAGAAGGTGCTATGTATTCGTTTCCTCAAATAAAGTTGCCGCCGAAAGCAATCCAAGCAGCCAAACAAGCAGGAAAAGTCCCAGACGTTTTCTACTGCCTTAAGCTCTTAGAAGCCACAGGAATCTCCACAGTTCCAGGCTCTGGATTTGGACAAAAAGAAGGGTGAAAAAACCTCCTGTTGTGACTAAAAAACAACATTTCCATGTTCTTACAAACCTCTTTGTGAGCTCATTATGTTTTGGTTTTTGTTGCAGGGTCTTTCATCTGAGGACAACAATCCTGCCAGCAGAAGAAGAAATGCCAGAGATTATGGACAGTTTCAAAAAGTTCAATGATGACTTCATGTCTCAGTACGGTGTTGGTTACTCCAGAATGTGAAAAGAAAAGGACTCTCATCACAGATCACTTGGTTCTTATTTCACGACATTATTATTGTCTATTCACACACTCTCAAAAAGCTATACCATACTGGTCCTACTCTCTGTAAAACTCTTCTTGTTGTGAGCTTTTAAAAAAACCTTTGTATCTATAATGTAAAAACAGAGCCACAAACATAATTAAAAAGTTAAGTTTTAAGGACGAGTACGGTAAATGATTTATATAATTACTAAGGTGGACTCTGGACAACAATTATAATATTAAAAAAATTAGGAATAAATAATGAACATGAGAATAAATTACGATATATATACTTTAGAAAATCGTTAATATTTATAAATAATTTTGTCTGTTTTTGTTTTAAAGGAGATAATAATTAAATAAGTTTAGCACTTATCTTATCGACTTATCATCATTAAACAAAGTTGTAGGCGAGTGATAAAACATAAGTATTTAAACTAATTTATACTAGTATAGTTAACATTATAAAAAAAAAACTTTCATCTTCGCCTTCTCCTTTTTGGAATTTTCTTCTCTAAGCTTCAAATAGAGAGAAGAAGAATATAGAGAGAAAACAGCCCTAAAACATATAAATTCTCTCTTTCTTTCTCCTTTTCCGAAAAGAAAAAGGAAATTGTACTCTTTTTTTTTCCTCTCTTTCTTTCTCCTCCCGCTTAAAAGTTTCTTCCTTTTTTTACCTCTTTAAAGATAATTTTTTTTTCTTTTTCTTTTTTCTTATATATTCAGTTGAATATTCAACAACCCTATTTCTTATTTTCACCAAAAAAAAAAACAACCCTATTTCTTATTTTCACCAAAAAAAAAAACAACCCTATTTCTTATTTTCACCAAAAAAAAAAACAACCCTATTTCTTATTTCTTCGTATAGTACTGTCTCTCTCTTGTTGGATTTTCAAAGTCATGGAGTTTCCTGAAAAGTCTCTTAAAGTGACGATCCCCGTGAAAGCTCCGGTGAGTTCATCAAAGCCAGAGAAAGAAGAAAGAAAAGAAGAAGATAAAGAAGACAACAAAGAAGAAGAAGAAGATGGATGCACCACTCCAAAGGGGAAAGAACATAGAATTCCGCCGCAACTCGAGTGTCCTCCGGCACCTCGACCAGGTATCTACCGGGGAAAGATCGAGAAACGCCGAGAAAAATCTTCCGGGCAAAGGAGTTTATCTTTCAACGTTCAAGAGTTGGATACTTTCTTCGCAAGAATACCATAATGTTGCTGACGATTCTTGATACATATGCATATTCTAGATTCCTAGCTAGTGAGTTTAGTTAATTCCTTATTAACTGAATAATTTGCAGGGTTTTTTTTTTTGTTTTTAACTATCTCCTTAACATAAAATATATATATATATTTTACTTTCTTTGTAGTATATATTTTTTTTACTTTCTTTGTAGTATATATATATTTTTTTGTGTGGTAAAATTAGATTTAATATAGAATAAAATAAGGATAAAGAAGAACTAATTAGCCCAAATTCAAATTGGTGACCAATGATCATATTGTTATGAACATTTTTTTCTTTTTGCGATGGATCATCAATCATGTGTGTGATATTATAAAATTGGCTAACAAAAAGTGACGAATTAAGTTCATAATTAATGAAAGGCCAAAACTTAGCTTGACTCAATTTATGTTTCCTACATTGGTCAAGCTACTGGATACTAACGTTTGAATCCGATTCGGTTTTTTTTTTTGGGTATCAATCAAACAAAAAAGTTGAGGAAAAATCAAACTTGGGAAAGTTGACCCACATGACACGGCCACACAACAAACCACAGTCCACTGAGAGAGAGTCTATGTAGAGGTCAATATCATGTTTGGTAATGGTAAGATAATTGAATAGGCCGTGTCGATCGAGCTGATTAGAAACCTATGTATTACAATGTCAACAATCTCATACATATACATACTCTTACTTTTGCATTTGACGTTCTCGGAGATTCTCAACTCTCAGATTCAAAATTCTCAATTTTAGTGGACAATCACATTCACATAAATATATTTCATACCAAATGTCATTCTATCCTATAAATATTTGTATACTCTAATTTTTGCAAGTTAATTTCCACATATTTAGTATTTAAAAATAAATGGATATTGCAGGCCCAGCCCAAAACAAATATTAATGTTTCGTGTCTGTTAGCTTTGGTCCACTGACCCTATACGAAATTTTCTTGGCGGTTTAAGTATTCCACGTTTCACAATATAATCTCGTGGATTGAATTGTCTCTCATCTTATAACAACCGTTCGATTACTAACCATATAACAAAAAACAAATTTACTCTGCACATACGCGGAAAAAAAAGGAGAAAAAAAAAAAGAAAAAACAAAACGAATCGTTTACTTACCCCTCTCTGAAACCGACGGTGGTCTTTCTTCGCCGGAGAAGATGAAGCAGAGAACGTGGCCTTGTAGATCTGAAGGATCTCGATTCACCTCCTTATCGTTTTTGAAACCTCAAGACAAGGAAAAACGCACTAGATTTTCTCCAATCAATAAAGCAACGACGAAGTCAAGCACAAGCACGAGCTCTAGGTCATCTTCTTCAACTTCTCCGTCGAATGAGTTCGGAGATTTCTCTATGCTACCATTTGATATACTGTTGAAGATCGCAGCGCCGTTTAGTCTTCCCAATCTACAAGCGGCGTCGTCGGTGTGTAAATCGTGGAGAGACGCGTTAAAGCCGTTGAGAGAGTCGATGTTGTTTCTTCGGTGGGGGAAAAAGTTCAAGCATGGTCGTGGAGGTGTGCGAGCGAATCGCGACAAGGCTCTTGATTCGTTTTTAAAAGGAGCTGCGCTTGGATCCACGCTCGCCATGGTTGATGCTGGGCTTGTGTATTGGGAAACGGGAGATAAGGATAAAGCTGTGTGTCTGTACCGGAGAGCTGCTGAGCTTGGTGATGCTGTTGGTCAATGTAATTTGGGGATTTCTTATCTTCAAGGTAATGAAACTTAAGTTCCCATGGTTTTGGTGGCTTTGATTCTTCTAACCTGCAATTGCAATTTTGAGTTGTTCATGATTGATATTGATGTTTTGTGGATCGTAGTAGATAGAATTTGGATTTGACGAATTGGTAATGGTTTGGTGGAGCATTTTCTGAGACATTGGTTGCTTGTATCTGCAGTTGAACCCACAAATCCCAAGGAAGCGATCAAGTGGTTGAGGCAGTCTGCAGAGAATGGTTATGTTCGAGCGCAGTATCAGTTAGCTCTATGTTTACACCAAGGCCGGGTTGTGCAACCCAATATGGTAGAAGCTGTATGTGCCTTCTTCTGGTCCTTTCTTTGTCCTTCTAGTTGAGTTTTTATAGACTTTGTATTTCTCTTTGTGTGGTGGTGATGCAATCTTGATTGAAAATTGCATCTTTGTTTCTGATTCTTCATATTTATGGCTACAACACACTCAGTGGGAAACTGATAATGCTATCTTTGGACATGTGCATTAGTTCATATTTGGGAATAGATAATGGTATGCTTGGACATGTGCATTAGTTCTTTTTTGGAAGCTGATAATGCTATGTTTGGACATGTGCTTTAGTTCATTTGTGGATATGTTCAGTTTCTGTCTTTAGCATCTTTCTAAAGAATCCATGAAGTTTGCATATAAATGATTGGAATTGTTCTTTTTTTTTTTGACAGACTAAATGGTACCTAAAGGCAGCAGAAGGTGGCTATGTACGAGCAATGTATAATATTTCGCGCTGTTACTTGGTTGGAGAAGGCTTGCATCAAAACCGCAAGCTAGGAAGCAAATGGATGAAACGTGCAGCTGATCATGGCCATAGTAAAGCTCAGTTTGAACACGGCCTTACTCTATTTTCGGTAAGAATCTCTATTTCAGCTGATCATGGCGAATAGTATGCCATGTTGGACCATGAGTTGATTCGATTTAGAACTGATGATTGTAATTGGGATAATGCAGGAAGGGGCGATGCTGAAAGCTGTACTTTACTTAGAACTCGCTGAACGTGGTGGTGAAACAGCTGCGGGTCACGTCAAGGAAGTTATCCACCAACAACTTTCTGCAACTTCTCGCCATCATGCCATTCAACAAGCCAATAACTGGCGTGCTCTGCCAGCTACGCGCTGACTCTTCATGTTTTGGTCAAGTGTTATTTATACATGTCTGTAACTTATATTCGACTTTGGCCATGATTCAATTACAAGACCTCATTTGACATTTCGACTTCTAGTTCACACTTTGATTATATATATAATCCAAAGAGTTGTAATTGGTATACGAGAAGTGTCATATCGCTATGCTTTGCAGCTTGAACAGCAGGGTATCTTGCTGACTTAGCTTTTGGGACTTGGGGTTTCAATACACAGTCGTGTAGTATATGAATTCTTAAATCCCAAATGAAATAGTCGAGAGAAGCAGATAAATAAAGAACGAGAAAGGTCTCCACAACATTGACAAAGCTTTCAGACGTTCTGATTGTATTTTCGTTGGGTTTGTGACATTAGTTCTTGTTTTGAATATTTTACGATTTCTTATTATCTTGCTTACGGAAACGAATTCTAAACTAAAAAACCATCAGTTTCATCGAATAACCTAAATCCATAACATGGTAACAGTTTAGAAGAGCAAAATTAGTTCTGTTAACACATTAAAATTGCTGTTGTAAATTGTTTGAATGCATTTCCAAAAACTTAATGACTGTTATGCAAAATCACACCATAGCCTCACATATGGTATAACCGATCAGATCATGCATCATTAAGCCATCAAGATGCTTTAAGAGACAATGGAATCTAGCAAACGCAAATGATTCAACACTGACGCAAATTCTAAAGCTACCAAATAACGAAAACAACACAAATGTCAAACCAAATCTGAATTCGGAATAACAAGCATTTATCAAAATCCAACAAGAGGTTCATAAAACTACTAACTTTAAAAAAGAGAGATCTCTCTCTCTGTTTCCAAAATCCAAAAGACAACAAAAGATAACAAACTCGAGAGAAGATTCAAAAACAAGAGTCAAGCAAATTTTAAAAAATTCACCAAACCTAGGCAGTAAGCACAACAGCGCCACCAGCTTCCTTAATCTTCTTCTCAGCAGTCTTCGAGATAAGCTTGGCCTTCACAACGAACGGCTTGTTCTCTGGCAAATGACCTTTCCCCAAAACCTTGAAGAAACCATGCTGCGTCACATCGATCAAAGGAACGTTGTCCTTGGTTGATTTCGCCTTCACGTCTTCAGGTACGAGTGACCAGAGCTTGTCGAGGTTAACGATTGGGCAGAAGAACTTGTTCCTCAGCTTGTGGAAGTACCTCATACCAACTTTACCGAAGTAACCTGGATGGTACTTGTCGAAGAGGATCCTGTGGTGATGCATACCTCCAGCGTTACCACGACCTCCGGGATGCTTACGGTGCTTTCCGATACGTCCATGTCCGGCACTGACGTGACCTCTCTTCTTCCTGTTCTTCTTGAATCTGGTCGTCATTTCCGCCGAATCTGCTACCCTCCTCTCTCTCGCTGCGGCTAGGGTTTCTCTTAAGAAATGATATTTATAAAGACCAAAGTGAGTTTAAAATTCCCCATTTTGCCCTCTAGGGTTTACACATTTTTATTGGGCTGTAACGTGAGATGGGCCTACGTATCCAGTTATAATATTTCACATTTTGATGGTGGGGAAACAAACCGTAATTGAAATCCGAAGCGAACCAAACTGATATTGTCAAACCGTGATATCCCACTTTTAAGGAGGCACTTGAAAACGACGTCATAGAGAGGCAGAGAGATCCTCCATCTACTACCACATGATTGAACCTTCACGCGCCGGTGTTGTTGTTGTTGTGGTTCATGCCTTCGCTGGTGGATCTCCGTGGGTCACACACCTTCTTGTAGATATTGACACGAAGCATCTCATACGGTGACGTCTTCTTCTTCAATTCCTCGAAACGACGCGTTTCAATTTCGTATCTTGCATTTCATATGAACCAAGGAAAAGCTCTCTCGTCAAGTTTCTTCTTCTTCTTCTTCATCTTAACTCCACCGACCACAAATGGCTCTGCAGGTACTCGGCTGCACGAGTCGACCTATCCGCGTCTCCCTTCACCGTTGTTCTCTTTTTTCCACCGTCAGTGGCGACATCATCAGAAGGAAGAATCTCCGATTCGTTACGAAATCGAAATTGTCCTTCACTCTTCAATCATCAAGTAGAAAGTTTCGTCTTCCTTCGATTAATTGCTCGTCGGTGAACGGATCAGTAGCGGAAACTGCGGAGTATTACAAAGGAGAAGGAGACAACGTTTCAGTTCCGGAGAGGATTCGGCAATGTATTGGTTTCCTCCGAACGATTTTACCAGGTGGAAGCTGGTGGAGTTTCACGGATGAGGTTGATGGTAGGTTCATTGCTAAGCCTGTGACTGTTTGGCGTGCGTTGAGTCGGATGTGGGAGCTTGTGGCTGAGGATCGTTGGGTTATCTTCGCTGCTTTTTCGACTCTTATCATTGCTGCGGTGTGTTTTTTTCTTCCTTTCTATAGTGTTGTAGTTTTGGCTATCTTTGCTCTATGATCATGTATTGCAATTACTTCTTGTGGAATTGGATCAGTAACTGTATTGAAGATGGCCTTGTAGAACTGTGTGTAGTTGTATAGTTTAAGATAAGGCAGCCATAGGGTTAGTAGTTAGGATCAGAAATCAGAATCTTCTATTTTCTTATGTAATTTTTCTACTTTGTTTACAGCTTTCAGAGATAACTATTCCGCATTTTTTAACAGCGTCGATCTTCTCGGCACAGAGTGGTGATATCACTGTGTTTCGTCGAAATGTCAAGCTCTTGATTGTGCTTTGTGTTACTTCTGGCATTTGCAGGTCAAGATCTTGTATGGTCAAACGCTTGTCTCTTGTTTTTTTTTTGTTGTTTTTCAAGTTGTATGAGAGGGTTACTCTTGCTGTCTGACCACTTGCTCTTTCTTGAGATTCTTTTACGAAATATTTCCAGCTAACTCTTTGTTCAACTCATAATTCCAGTGGTATCCGAGGATGCTTCTTTGGGATTGCAAATATGATTCTTGTGAGTTTTCTTGCTTGCCAGTTCCTTTTTATTTGTAGTTTTAGTCCACTTAGAATTTTTTCCTTATGCTGTCTGTAGGTGAAACGAATGAGAGAAACGCTATACTCTACTCTTCTCTTCCAGGTCCTGAAAATTTCTAGTTGGTAGCTCATGTGTAGCTATAATTTTTTTGAATTACTCTCGCGAACTTGGCTGGATCTTGCATCAGGATATATCATTTTTCGACTCTCAAACTGTTGGTGACTTGACAAGCAGACTTGGATCGGACTGTCAGCAAGTCTCGAGGGTCATCGGAAATGATCTGAACATGATATTTCGCAATATTCTTCAGGTCTTCTGCTAAAAATTATAATTTCCATCTCGCCTGAAGTGCGCCGTGCATTCTTGATATCTGAATGTATGTTTATCTTCTTTCTTCTAGGGAACAGGGGCATTAATTTATTTGCTGATTTTGTCGTGGCCCCTTGGGCTTTGCACATTGGCAATTTGCTGTACTTTGGCTGCGGTTATGTTCGTTTATGGGATGTAAGATTCTACAAAAAAATTTCTCCCTTTGATTAAGATTTGTATATCGTTAATGATTTAATAGATTTTACACCTAGTGTTTTTATGACTGCGGGCGGAAAATTAATTTACATGTGGTCATGTTGTAGGTACCAAAAGAAGACAGCGAAGCTAATTCAGGAGATCACTGCTTCTGCAAACGAAGTAGATTTTTCAAGAACTCATTTCTTAAGATGTCTTTTATGCAATTAATTATTTTGTTAATAATTGTTTTGTGATCATCAAGGTGGCTCAAGAGACATACTCTTTGATGAGAACCGTTCGTGTATATGGGACAGAGAAGCAAGAGTTTAAAAGGTGCAATCTGTTTCCTTGAAAAACGTTGAAAGTGTCTCCATTTCTTATGCTTTTTTCTGGTGAAAATTTTGCGATATTGGCTTTCAAGAACAGGGTCAATCACAGCCAAGTTACTTTTTGACATGGATTTTCTCCCCTTCTGTGGTGCAAAGGTACAATCACTGGCTTCAGAGATTAGCAGATATTAGTTTGAGACAGAGTGCTGCGTATGGTATTTGGAACTGGAGCTTCAACACTCTATACCATGCTACTCAGGTTCCTCCTAATATAACCCCTGGTTTGCTTAACTCTTTCTCTTTCGACTGTTTGTGAGAAGGGCTAATTAAATTCTGGTTCTTCTAGATGGTGATGCTCAGTAAGAATGTGACACGATTCATCGTTTTCTTCTTTTATAGATTATTGCTGTCCTGGTTGGAGGAATGTCTATCTTAGCTGGTCAAATAACAGCAGAGCAGCTGACAAAGTTTCTGTTGTATAGTGAGTGGTTAATCTATGCTACGTGGTGGGTGGGAGATAATTTATCGTCTTTGATGCAATCAGTTGGAGCGAGTGAAAAGGTCTTTCAGATGATGGATCTCAAGCCAAGTGAACAATTTATAGCAAAAGGCAAGGTTCAATTTTTTTGGTGAAGAGCAGTATATCTTAGAAACATGTTGACCATTTATGAGATTGATGGAAGCTTGGGTTTGGTGATTACCAGTTGATATTACTTTTACAATCAAACCCTCCCAGGATGAACCGCCTTTAGTCAATCACTTTAGACTTCCTACCTAGAGGCTTCCGGCATTGCTATGATATACCATGTAATGTATTTTATTTATAAACTGCTGTAGGGACGAGACTGCAGAGACTGACAGGACATATCAAGTTTGTAGATGTGTCGTTCAGCTATCCTTCAAGAGAGGAGGTATACTGCATTCATGTGAAATCTATTTTATGAAAACCTTTTGCTTCCAGCTTTTCGATTTCGTGCGGGTGTCCTCAAACCAGAATTTCTTAATTAGCGTAATCAGATATTCTATCATTTTTACCAGTATCGTCACAGATTCAAAATCATTTAGGTTCTGACTTTCGATTTTGTACAGATTAGTGCTTGCAAGTTAATGGCCAAACATGGTTGTGCATTTGCATCACCTTACATTATTGTTGAGTGTATTAGAATTCATGTGCACACACCACAGAATTTTATCGAGTCCTTTTTATGATATGGATATGGGCCATTGGGGCTCATATTTCAGCTTGTCTTGACAATCATATCATATGTCAATATTTCAGGTGGCGGTTGTACAAAACGTAAACATTTCTGTGCGTCCTGGTGAAGTGGTGGCAATCGTAAGTATACCTCAAAGTAGTTCACTGATGTCAATATTTTCCTTTAGAACTTGATATTTGAATAAATTTGTTTTGTTTAGGTTGGTCTAAGTGGCAGTGGCAAAAGCACACTGGTTAATCTTTTGCTGCAACTGTACGAACCAACAAGTGGTCAGGTAGATATTACTCAAAGTCAATGTAAAATAACCTTTTGAAGCCTTACTTCCATAGCTGACACTTTGAATTCCAGATTCTACTCGATGGGGTTCCTTTGAAAGAGTTGGATGTCAAGTGGCTAAGGCAAAGAATCGGATACGTGGGGCAGGTTCTCCTCACATCTCTGATACGTGAAATCAAATAAAATTTGCTGAATTTCACTTTTACTTTCTAAAGCTGACGCAATGAAACAGGAACCAAAGCTCTTCCGCACAGACATCGGTTCCAACATCAAGTATGGATGTGATCGAAATATAACGCAAGAAGATATAATATCGGCCGCAAAGGAAGCCTACGCACATGACTTCATCACAGCACTTCCCAGTGGTTACAACACAATGGTTGATGATGATCTACTCAGTGGAGGGCAGAAACAACGGATTGCAATAGCTCGTGCCATCCTTAGAGATCCCAGAATTCTCATCCTCGATGAAGCCACTAGTGCACTTGATGCAGAGAGCGAACACAACGTTAAGGTAACTTCTCAGTTCTCAATCGCCAAAAAGAGAAGTTACTTGGATGCACGAATTCTTAAGCCTTTGGTTTTTTTTCCAGGGCGCGCTTCGTTCTATTGGAAACGACGCAGCAACAAAGAGAAGCGTCATAGTGATAGCACACAGGTATCTTTTCATATACAAATCCGAAATCTTCTTCATGTTTTTGATGATCGATTTATGACAGATTTAACATTTTGTTCCTTCACAGACTTTCTACAATTCAGGCTGCGGATAGAATAGTGGCTATGGACAGTGGACGAGTCGTCGAGGTAAGCCACACTCTCTTACTGGTTTCGATAAATTATATGAAACCATTGAGTCTATGTGATCTTGACTGTTACATTTGTCTACAAAACAGATGGGCAATCACAAAGAACTTTTGAGCAAAGATGGCTTATACGCTAGATTGAACAAGAGACAAGCCGATGCTGTCCTATAAATAGATCCCACACATGCTAAACTGTTCATGAAATAGTCATGATTATGTTTTTGAATGGTCATGACAATATGTAATGATGGAAAAAATTGTGTAAAGGTGTAACCATAGACGATAAATTCATAATTCTTATTTCACACAAATCGTGTCGTTTTTTAATAGTCAGCTTAAACTACCTGCCGTTTCGATATTTACTATAACACAACACGAAAATTTAAGGAAACCACTGAAAACGACCTGCAGTTTTCACTTCTCAAGATACATCATAACTCGATTTCGGTCTAATCTCAAAAACGCAGAGTCAAGGACACAAAGACCTTGCTACTGCTAATGGACGCGTACCAGCCACCGGCTCAGTCAATGAGACCACCGCCTCCGACGGATCCTTACCACCAGTACTATCAGCAGCAGGCGAGGCCACCGGTTCCTCCTTCTACGCAGCCCGGCGGTCCTCCTCCTGCATGGTACCCCAATCAATTTCATAATCCTCACTCACCATCGCCACCACCTCCGCCGCAGTGGGGACCACCTTCGTCGCATTATCCTCAGGGCCAACCTTACCCTTCTTCCGCTTATCCTCCTCACCAGCCGCCCTTCAACGCTGGTGCTAACGGTAACGGTCCTTTTCCTCCTCCTCCTCCGCCTGCCGGTTCGCAAATTCCTCCGCCATATCCTCAGGCTAATCAGGTTGCTCCGTCGTTGGATTTATCCTATGTTTTGTTTTCCCCTTGTCGAAGTGTTAATTTTCGAATTTGATTTTGCATATTAGGAATGGGGAAATCCAAATTGGGGTTACCAACAAGGTCACAACTCTCAAGGTTCTCTCTAGTTCATCGCCATCTATGTTATTGAGTGAATATTAGGGTTTTGGTTTCTGATTATCTCGTGATCGCAGCTAATAGCAACGTCGAGGACTGGGCAGTGAAAGCAAAAGAATGGGCAGCTGCGACCAAGGATCAGCAATCGCAGTCTGCACCGAACCAACCTAGCGGACAACAAGTCTACCAGCAGCAGTACTCTACTCATGGCTATCAAGATGTTCATCAACAGGCAGTTCAAGGAGTAAGCTATCAGCAGCAGTTTCCAGCTCCACCCACAACACAGCCGGAGGGATATCCAAACTATTCAACGGCAAACGAGAGTTATCCTGGAGGTTCTTATGCAGGATTTTCACATCAAGAAAACTTGCCTACTAGTTCTGCAATTCATCAGCAGGAGGTACCTTATAGTTATTCTTCTGTAGCAGGTAACCATTTACTTAGAACATCATTGTAGCTCCTAGTCAAGGTTTCCTTGTAACTTTGAAATTCCGTGGGTGTCGTCAAAGTGTATAGTGATGTGCTTATGTAATATAGAGTTACTTGCTCGCCAGAACATCCATTATATATCCTACAAGTAGATTAACCACTACTGATCACAGTTCTCCTTGCATTTTGCTCCCTAAACAAAGTGCCTCTTTTTAGCCATTTTTGTTGGTCTAGAGATTAGTAACAGTTATTAAGCTTAGCTATTATTACCTTCAAAGCTTAAACTTGTTACTCTGTTTGCAGGTAAAGAAGAGTCTGGAAATACAACACAACATGAGGTACAGATATCAGTGCCTGATGGAGGGGGACCTGTTCACGCAGGGCATCATATGCAATATGCATATGGAGATCAAACACCTGCTCAACCTAGTAACCTTAGTGATCAGCCTGTACAGTTTGGTACCAGAGAGAGTTCCGATTATGCTAGTGTTCACAATGCATGGCAGCCCCATGCCGCAACCGGAGTAGTCTATTCCCCAATCCCTTCATCGGTGCCGTCAATTCCTCAGGTACTCTTAACAGTGTTTGCTTATTATATCGTTCGTTTTGGTATTATTATGGTGGAGGCAAGTTTGATGTTTACTTTCTTTGCAGCATGACTCATCTATGACTATACCTTCTGTTTCGGGTCATACCATGCCTCCATATGGAAGTTTTCCCCCACCAAATCTCCAGCCTGTTGTACCCCCATATGCTTTTGGCACAAAGCCGCCTCTTCACCCTGTTGCGTTCATGGATGACTCATATGCAGCATCATCTGTTCCTCCTAAAAAGGTAAGAATGAGTTGTTTCTATTGGAGTTCAGTACCTTTCATGAATTCTGGCTAATAAGGTGGTTTCCAGGCTCCTGTACCTAATTGGCTTAAGGACGAATTATTGAAGAAAAAAGCAGATCTTGGAAGGCCTTCTTCAGGGAGTCTTGAGGAGAGGGAATCTATGGATGATGATTTACCTTATAAACCTCCTGCGAAAGCTGATCAGCGTGACGAAAAAAGCTTCAGCCCCTCTAAATCCTCTGACGAAGAAGAGGATGATGAGGTTTTTTGAACTTTTAATACTGTTTTGTCACTATTCTTTTAGCTGTCTTGGTAATTTAATTTGATCCAGCACCATCACTAAAAATGCATGGTTTGTTTCATGTAGGATGAGATGGATGCAGAGAGAACTACAGCAATCAATATGGAGATAAAGCGTATCTTGACTGAAGTCCTTCTTAAGGTAGGTGGTCTGATAGAAATTAAGTGGTTGGTCTATAAACATTTGTCCTGCAACAGTTGACATATGTCTTTTGAACAGGTTACAGATGAATTATTTGATGAAATTGCAACCAAAGTCATTAATGAAGATCAACCAGTATCTAAAGGTTTGTTGTGCCTTGTAGTTTTATTTATGTCATTAATCTGTGGAATTACTCCTGAATCTTACCATATTCTTTTCTGGGATACTGTGCTATTCATCATTGCTTCAGATGATAGTGTACAGCACAATAAGTCGTCATCATCCCTTCTCTCCACAGCTGATTCACTCCACAAGGCGTCGGCAAATATTTTGGTCTCGGTAGAAGGCGCAAATAAAAAAGCTAGTTCTGGCTCTCCAGCAGATGTTCTAGGTCTTGCTAGCTATGCCTCTGATGATGATGATGCTGATACTGATGCTGCTTCTAATGCGGATGCTGATGAAAATGATGGAGTTGGAAGTCTTGGCGTGGTGTCAATGTCAAGACACGATGGTAGTCAGCAGCCAAGCACTGAGAAACTTCCTGAACCTGAAGAAATGGCCAATACGAAATTGGATCTAGAAGTTGAAGTCAATGCTAATTCCGGCAAGAACAGTAAGTCAGACTTGGAGGATTATTCTCAGATGCTAGGCTCCAGAAGAAAAGATGATGAGGCTGGTAGTATCAAAATATCAGACGTAAGCGCCAGCTCTGGACTTGATGATACTTCAGGAAGCAAAAAAAAGCATCCTGACAGAACTGATAGTGATAAAGATGCAATAGTAGATGAACCTCGCAGGAAGAATTCTGGCTTGAAATCAGATTGCAACCTTCATCAGGATAATAATAAAACTTATGGGAAAGATTTGAGGGACGATTTGAGTAAGGATGGAAGTAGAACAGATGAAACGAATAGTGGGAAAGAGAAGGTAGATTCTCAGAATGGCTCAAAAGATAGAATGAAGCAGGGTGACATAAAGTCAGCAGAGAAAGTTAAATGTGTTGAACCAAGTAAAAAATCTACTGATACCCATGTAAAGAAGGACTCAAGGGAGGTAGAGAGGCCTCACAGAACTAATTCTAAGGAAGACCGGGGTAAAAAAAGGGAGAAGGAGAAGGAAGAAGAAAGGTCAAGACACAGGCGGGCTGGAGACTCGAGCAAGGACAAAAGAAGACGTTCTCCAACCAGTAATGGATCCTCTGATGATTCGACCAGGTGGCATAGGATGTTTAACATTAAGTTTCTCTGTCCGCTTGTCTTGTCTAATGCTATTTCTCACTACTTGCGATGATTTTTTATTACCTTTCTCCAGGAAGTCCCGTTCTAGAAGAAGGAATGTATCACCATCTCCTGTGAGGTCCAGAAGAAAACGCTCTTCTCCGTCCAGTGATGAATCCTCTGATGATACAAGAAGGTGACAATAGAGTGTTGTACTTTGAATTTTGTCTTTCGCGCTTCTTTTGTCTAATGCCTAACGATCTTGTGTCTCTCTTCAGGAAGTCTTCTTCAAGAAGAAGGAATCGGTCACCATCTCCTGGAAAGTCCAGAAGAAGGTATAGCTTTTATAAACTATTAGCATTATGAGATAAATAACTGGTGTTTCTATATATGTTTGTTAGTCTATATTAGCACTAGGCTCTAAAAGTTAAAGAACTATTGAAAGCAAAAAGTATGACAAGAGATAATGAGTAAGCAAAAGCAGACAAGCTAGTCTGAAACTCACCACAAAAAGTATCATATATGTTTTGATTGTANAGTTTCTCTGTCCGCTTGTCTTGTCTAATGCTGTTTCTCACTACTTGCGATGATTTTTTATTACCTTTCTCCAGGAAGTCCCGTTCTAGAAGAAGGAATGTATCACCATCTCCTGTGAGGTCCAGAAGAAAACGCTCTTCTCCGTCCAGTGATGAATCCTCTGATGATACAAGAAGGTGACAATAGAGTGTTGTACTTTGAATTTTGTCTTTCGCGCTTCTTTTGTCTAATGCCTAACGATCTTGTGTCTCTCTTCAGGAAGTCTTCTTCAAGAAGAAGGAATCGGTCACCATCTCCTGGAAAGTCCAGAAGAAGGTATAGCTTTTATAAACTATTAGCATTATGAGATAAATAACTGGTGTTTCTATATATGTTTGTTAGTCTATATTAGCACTAGGCTCTAAAAGTTAAAGAACTATTGAAAGCAAAAAGTATGACAAGAGATAATGAGTAAGCAAAAGCAGACAAGCTAGTCTGAAACTCACCACAAAAAGTATCATATATGTTTTGATTGTATAGACAAGTTTCTTCGCGGTCACCACATAGCAAGCATTCTCAGCACAAGCCTACTCTCTACTCTTCTCATAACAAATCCAGGTATGTATTCTATGTTTCTTCTGTCTTAACAGGTGGCTAACGCTGGATTAAAAAAATAACCGAAAGAGTGTGCTATATCTCCTATTTATTCAATAGAACTCAAACCTGATTTGTTGTACAGGTCAAAGCGGTCAAGATCAAGATCAAGATCCAGATCCCCCCACAGGCGCCATCGTGCTAAATGAACACTCTAGCAAACTGGTCAGAGACCATATCCAAGACAAAGCTGTGCAGAGACTTGGGATAATGCACTGGACGAACATCAATATAACCAAGAACTGCAAAGCCACCGGTTCGTGAGCATTGTAAACCGCTCTTTCCTTGGTTCTTGAAAAAGAAATATCAAAAGATTTTGACTGCTTTCTTGACTTGTTTTGAATATTGTTCGTTTTGTTAAGCGTTACTTTGTAAAAAAGTTTGTCAGGCAAAACTTGTTGATGGCCTGTCTCTGAAACGTTGGATGTGTCTCAAGGTTCTTATTACATCTCACATTATTAGGAAATAAATTTTATATCTTGAACTAAATAAAGATTAGAGTTTTGTTTTTGACCAGAAAAGGGAAAAATTAGTGACACATTTTCTGAAGTGAATATGTCAAAGATTAAGTGACTCACTTAAGTTGACGAATTGGTCTTTGAGTGAGAGTGTCGGTATCGTTAGGCGAATTGCAGGAGTTAAGAAAATACAACAGAAGCCTAAAAAAGTTTTTACTTTTGTGGGAAAGAAGAAGAGAGATGTTGAAATCTTGAAAACAATTTCTTGAAGATGACGAAAAGCGTTCACATGTCTTCTTCTTCTTCTTCTTCCTCCTTCCTCCCCGCCGGCTCTCCGATTCCGAAACTTTGGTATTTCTCCATTTTCTTCTCTTTTCCGTTAAAGCTCCATTTTTTTTTCTTCTCCTTTTATTTTCTTTCTTCTCCCCTCATTCTCAACTCTTCTTCATTTGATATCCCATGAAGCTTAAGGTTCTGTTCTCACTTGTTTCTCTTTTACTCCGATCTTTGTGTTTCAATCTCTGAAAAGTTTATGACTTTTGATTTTGATTTTAAAATCTTACTAAACAGGGTCTTCGAGCTGGATTGTTGTCTGTTTGGCTATCTGGGTTTCTCCTAATCGCTCTCTCCTTCTACGGCACTCAGCTTCTATCTCCTTCTTCTCTCGATGGCCCTTTCAGATACTCTTCCCGTTCCATTGCTGCTGCTCCTCCAAAAATCACCATTTTCACTGCTCTCCGTAGCAGCTCCTCCTTGGATGAAGATAGCCAAGCTTTTTTGGCTATTCGTTCATGGCTCGCTTTGTCTTCCCAAGTCACCGTTGTTTTATTCTCTCCTTCTTCTGCTTCTTCATTCACCGACAAATTTGGTTCCCGTCTTCTTCTTGATTCCACCATTGATTTCACGTAAGCTCTCTTCTATTCCCACTTCATTTGATTCTTGCCTCACTAAGTTGCCTTTAGATTATGAAAAAGGATAGATTTTGGAGCCATTTGACATCTCGTTTGTGTGTTTGAACTGTGTTAGGTTTCTCGGTACTCCATTTTTACACTCGATGCTTGCGAGAAGTGAAGCATATCAATCTGATATAGCTGTTCTGATGGATCCAGAGACTGTATTACTGCCAGATTTCGTTTCTGCATTGAGTTTCACTAACCAGCTTGATCGTGACTGGCTTCTTGTTTCTTCATCAGTGAGTATTCCCAGTTTCCCTTTCAATTGGGACAAGACAGGACATTTTTGGCGACAGGGCAATGGTAAAAGGGTGAGATTTGGGGAGGTATGGAGGAAACTTTTTTTGTACTTGTTGATAACAAAATCTTATCTGATCCTCCCTTAATGCGTTTTTCTTCGTGTCAACAGTTGCAGAAGATGATAAGCTTACGGAGTTGGCAATCAAATTCTACCGAAAGCAAAACGATTTTGGCATGGAACAACGTTGATCTACCATTGCACTGTGGAGTGCTTCCACCTTTTTTGTATCAAAGAGGAACTTATAATCAATGGATCATTAACGAGGCTATGTCATGTAAAAGAAGGTTTGTGTTTGATGCCACTTCCACCATATCGAGCTTTTACTTAGGCAATGAAGATAATAGGAGTGATAATAATGTCTCAGAACCGAAAACAAGAAACTGGGAATATATAGGAAACTCCCATCTTGGGCAGCTCTACGGGTCATTGTTCTCCAAGTCTTTTACTTTACCTAAGCTTTTGAAGTGCAACAAGCACTATATGTTCGTTAACGTTTCAGATCGTTCTGTTGATCTGTCTATATTGGAAGGAAAGGGTGTAGGATTTCGTAGGCGAGAGAAGATCTCAGCTTGTATCAGTAGAACTAAATCACGAAGCTTGAATTTAGATATTGTACAGAAAGATGAGGCAGTGCCACTATTGAAGTTTCCTTTTGACCTGCAGTCTCTTCTCCCATTAGTTGCAGACAAGAACAGAACTGTTGTTCTTTCAATTGCTGGGTATAGCTATAAGGACATGTTGATGAGTTGGGTCTGCAGGTTACGCCGCCTCAAAGTTCCAAATTTCTTAGTTTGTGCTCTTGATGATGAAACTTATCAGTTTTCTATATTGCAGGTAACTAAAAAAAAGTCTCTTGCTTTTGCTTCTTAGTACATTAAAGTGACCATAGGGTCAATAGAGAGTTTATAATCAGTTGGTGTCGTTGCAGGGTCTGCCAGTTTTCTTTGATCCATACGCCCCTAAGAACATTAGCTTCAATGACTGCCACTTTGGATCAAAGTGTTTCCAGAGAGTGACCAAAGTTAAGTCAAGAACAGTTTTGAAGATACTGAAGTTGGGATATAATGTTCTCTTGAGCGATGTAGATGTATATTGGTTCAGAAACCCATTGCCTCTGCTTCAGTCTTTCGGTCCTTCTGTTCTCGCTGCACAATCCGATGAATACAACAGAACAGGTGGATGATGATGAACTGATCAATTGGACCAAACCTTCTTTTAAATGCTAATGAATCGTGTTATGTTTGAATTTTTGCAGTACCTATAAACCGACCAAGGCGCTTAAACTCGGGATTCTACTTTGCACGTTCTGATGCTCCTACGATAGCAGCAATGGAGAAAGTGGTGAAGCATGCTGCAACCTCCGGTCTATCAGAGCAGCCTAGCTTCTACGACACTTTATGCGGAGAAGGTGGAGCGTATCGCTTAGGAGACGATAGATGTCTTGAACCAGAGACAAACCTGACCGTTCAGTTCTTGGACAGAGAGCTATTCCCAAACGGTGCGTACAGAGATCTATGGCTAAAGGAAGACGTGAGAGCAGAGTGTGAGAAGAAGCATTGCTTCGTTCTACACAACAACTGGATCAGTGGGAGACTAAAGAAAATCGAACGCCAAATGATGAGAGGTCTCTGGGAATATGACGCATCCATGAGGATGTGTGTAGAGTTATAACAAGGTTGGTTATAACACGTTAGATAGAGACATACAAAGGCTCTTAGTATTAGATTATACAAAATTGTGTTTATGTATTACCTTGATTATCAAGAGTTTTAGGTATATGAACTTGTAAACTTCAAATTATTGTTGGCAGAACAAAGATAAAAGAATATAACTGGTTTTGAGGATGTATTTTTCGTTTCATATGTACTCTCTCTCTAATGTTAATATGTACTCAGTTTTTATGTATTGTATTATATACTTAGGGATTGCATTCTCGTCAGCCACTAACTCGAATATCCTTGAAAAAACAACAACCTGTAATGGTTGCCACATAAACAAAAATAGTGTCGCTTTTATAATGTGATCTGGTCGGTCCGAGTGCTCTAAATTACAGAATTCGTGGCTAAGTGTACAGTATCGTCACTTTTGTTTTGGTACGTAGGGTCACTGTTTCAGTATATTCACAATTGTGTTGAAAGACCTAACCATTGGGTCTCCATCATTTTCTCAAAACGTTATCGTGAAATTATGATTTTAAATCATTTTTAAGGCATCTATGTAATTTTGTATTTATAAGAGTTTTTATGAGATTATGCTAGGATATTAATTTTGTTCTCCTCTTGTAATATCTCCTCAGTAATAGATATCACGATTAACCAAAAGAAAAAATATCAAGATTCAAGAATAGTAAATTAGTAAGATATTCCAATTTTTGAGGGATGGTCGTTGTGGCCTTTTCAAGGGACCGGGTTGCACAAGACAAGAGGCCTACGTCAACAGAAAACTATCAAATAACGTTTGACAGAAGAAATGTAGCAAAATATCTAATTTGTTTTCCCATATATATATACACAAAAAAAAAATGTTTTTGTATTCCAAAATACAAAAACTGGGGACGCCAGTTTTAAACTCCGGGAATATCATGTTTTCCGCGGACATATTATAATTCTAAGTTTTATATGGTTTTAATTTCAATAATAAAATTTTAGATGACCAAAAAAATTATCCCAAAATACAAAACAAAAAAAAAGACATGGGAAAATATCTAAAATTTTACTGTATCACTGAAAAAGATATCTTTTAAGTTTTAACCACACATGAGAAGAAGAATCTATTGTAGTAATGTACTGATCATATCAAACAAACAATACACCAGATGACCAGAAGTTGTTACAAAACACACAACATGTACATTTGTCTGCATATCTGATACCTTTTCTTTTGTTGTAACTCACATTTTGTACTAATCACCTAACCTTATAGTATACATGAAAAAAAAAAAAAGAATATATATATGCTTGCCTATTAAGTAAAACTACAGAGACATTCAAAATTTTATGTCGGTCGAGACCGGTTAACTGTTTAAAGTGTTTGTATTGGTTCCCTTCCGAGTTCCGACTCCTTCGAACTCCACTTATGTTTTTACACGCGTCAAATTTTCATTTTGATGACGACTCACTTTTGGCCTATGATTTCGCTTTTCTTTCTAAATTCAAAGAATATTCCCTAGGAAAAAAAAAATTACGTCGGCCAAATTTTATTTTCCGATTTAAATATCTTTCATAAATTATGTGACAAACAAAAGAAAAAGAAAAAGAGAACAAAATAAATCATTACACTTTTATCATGTGTCTATGTTTTTTTCACACTCTTTTGAAAACTCTCTATATATAGCACATGAGTATTAGTGTTGTTTTGGCTTCAAGAAAAGTTTATACAATACTTACTACACTACTAAAATCCTCCTACACCAAGCTTTGCAAATAACTGAGAATAGTTAAGCATATATAAACAGAAGTGATATATGGTCCCGTCAACTTCAACAACCGTCAAGTTCCTATGTAGCTACGGCGGTAGAATCACCCCACGTTATCCCGACGGCAAACTCCGTTACCACGGCGGGGATACACGTGTCCTCTCCGTCACTCGCTCCGTATCCTTCACTGGTAAGTTTATTTAATCACTTTCTTGATTCTACCACAGTTTCACAACTCTCTCTCCCTCATCTCTCTCTAAAAAAAAACGTACGTGGTTTGAAAAACAGAGCTTGCGAGTAAGATCAGCGCGGTCTGTGGTATGACTGTGAGTACTCTCCGGTGTCAGTTACCAACTGATGATCTCGACGCGCTTGTAACCGTAACATCCGACGAGGATCTAAACAATCTCATGGAGGAATACGATCTTGCTTCAATGACGCCGGTTAAGATCCGTGTCTTCCTTTCTCCGCTAAGATCAACAACGACGAAGAAAAACTCGTCTCCTACATCTTCAAACGCGTCTACGTCTTCGTCAAAATCATCACGCTCTCGTTCTCCTACGTCGTCGTCGCCAACTAAGGAAACGTGTCCGAGTTGTGTAGAGAGAACTATGCGTAACAATGGATGTTACGTTCATAGGAGTCCAAGTCATAACCAATTCTACCTTATCAACAATTGAAATAATCTCACTGTATGGGCAAAATATACAAGTCGCAAATTCTCTAATGGTGAGGATCAGTTTCGTATCAGCCAAAAGATATGTTATAATAATATGTGGCTCTCTGTAACATTTTTTATTTTTTATAGATCCAATTATTATAAACCACGTGTAAAGTGAAGGATGATATTTTTTCTTCCTTTTCGCGCTGTGTCTCTTTTTTTTTTCCAGATATTTTCTTGTTATAAATAAACCGAAATTTATTCAGTCTGGTTTAAGGTTAAGTTTAAATCGAACCGGTTTGAAAAGCCCCAGTTGAAGTTTTTTTCTATATATATATACATACCTCTGTGTTTCTGCTTCGTTTCTATACCTCTGATGATGGCGTTGTTGATTCTAATCCTTATATTTATAGTTGTTTTGTTTTCTTTGTACCGTTTTCTTATCAAGTTTCGCCGTTTTCGGAGTTGAAAAATCCGGTTAAAGCCTTTTCAGGAGTTTATCTCGGAAGAAGGCTTTTGTCGATCGACAACACGAAACTACTGCTATACTAGTAGCTCCAAAGTTTATCATCGGAACTTTTCTTCCGGTGTGAAACTGTGAATGATCTCTTCGGGGAACGGCGGATGTTTTGTTGGCGATTTCGTCTTGTCCTCACTTTCACACACACAAACTTGGCTAGTTGTTTCACCTTGTGCGTGTTACTGCTAGACGTCACACGTGGTATGGGTCAGCTGCCTGCGTCTGTACTCTCTAACACACGTTGCGTTTGTATAATATTTGTTTGGTTAAGTATATCAATATGTATTGTAGTGTCTCAGTGATTAGTATGTGTTGTAGTATAAAATAACTAGTTTTTTTAATACAAATATATATTGCTACTCTTTTTTTATACTAGATTTCGAAAATAATTTTTCATGTGTAATAAGGTTAATCTTTTATCATGTGTAATAAGGTTAATCTTTTATTTTGTGCGGATGAGAACTCATTTGTGTCAAAAAAAAGAGAAGTGACAAAAAGACATAATGATAGCCACAGCGAATCTAGGGTTTTGAATGGATTGGTGTGATTGCTACTATAGTTGGTTTGATTTTTTTGAAGGTTACTGGTATTTGAAATTGGGTATTGATTAGAATGAGCGAAAGTTTTGTGGGAATTCTCGCAAAAATCTTTCGCTATTAATTTGGGGATATGATCCTGATCTGATTTATTGTGTTTTAGCGAAAGAGAGGATCCAAGTATGGGATTTACGATCTGATTGGATAATTGCTACAATTATGAGGTTTGGAATCTGTTTTCTTACGCGGGTTGATTGGGTTGCTCAATCTGATCTGATTGGCGATTGGGGTAATAGGATTTGGAAAGAAGATGAGATCTGTCCTCTGAGCAAATCAAGATGGAGTGATTCTCGATTGAGACAGTCTAGGATTGAGATTTCGCTCTCTGGAGATGTGGTTTTATTGTCGAGCTCTTTTACTCGAGTTAAACCAGAACCTTCTGTTTCTTGTATGGAAGCGAACAAAATCTGGGTTTCCTATTCTGGGATTTTGGAGTTATTGTCGGATCTGGTTTTCTGTATCAGATCACGATAGATCGCCCTTTGGATGTGTTTGGTAATGATTCAATTTCCTTTTTCTGGTGCGATGGGGATAAGGTTCCATAATCTGATGGTGTATGCGAATCAAGAGGACATCAATTGCTATATTTTTACCAGATCAATGCAATTATTTGGTCGACTATTTTGGAAGGCTAGTGAGTTTAAAAGGTATCGAGCTGTAGAGATATTCTCTCATCACAGTTCTCATCTAAGTTTCTTGCTCTTACAACTTTCAAAAAAAAAATTCTTGTTTCTTTCATTACTTCTAGTGGGTTGGTTTGAGTTTTGCGACTTTGATCATGTCTCGAGCTGATCTTTTGGGGAAGAGTGTGTCTGGCAAGGGTGAGGAGATTCTAGTTCCTAGGCGGAGGATCAAGATGCCATATTTTGACAACCATGCTCTGATCGATGGTTACTCCAAGACGGCGGTGGGCCGGTGTATGAATCTCCGGATGCAGGACATGAAATATCTATTGTCCATGCTCCCCCGAATCTGGCATTTAGAGGGTAGAGTGGGGGAGTTGATCTAGACCTTGGGAAGTTTCAGTTCGACTTCGACAATGAGGAGGATATCACGGAAGTTCTTCAAATGGAACATTTCCATTTTGATCGCTGGTTGGTGTCGATGGTGCGATGGACGCCAACAGTCGATCATGCTTATCCTTCTGACCTGACTTTTTGGGTTCGTGTGTTAGGAGTTCCCTTCCAATTTTGGGCTGAACCAACTTTCCGAAGCATTGGTGCAGAGTTGGGAAGGGTCATAGCGGTTGACATTGATGGAGGAAGGGTACGTGTGACGGTGAATGGGTTCCTGCCTCTTTGCTTTGAAACAGTGATAGAGTTTTACAATGGCCAGGAAACTATTGTTACTCTGCGTTTTGAGAGACTTCACGGTTTCTATAAGAAGTGTCATAGTCTTTTCCACGATGTTGATCACTGCCCATTATGGCATTCTTCAAGGATTACCTCTGGTCAGTTTTCGGGTCATCCTATCCCCATGGAGGAGGATGCATCTAGATCCTTTCAAAGCTATAAAGGGGCTGTCACAAGTGACAAATCAAAAGGCAAAGGGAAGGAAATGGACAACAAAGGGGTTGATAGAACCAAAGGGAAGGGGAAGGAAGTGCACAACAAAGGAACATCAAATAATAAGAAGAACCAGAGGTTGTTAAGGGGAAACAAGCTTCGGGTGTCAAAATCCAGTCTGATGGTGAGTCAGGTGAACCCCCTGCTAAACCCCGGTGGTACAACAACTATGCGCAGTTCAATGAGTATCGTCATATGATCTGGACTGTTGCCCCTATTGTTTCTTCTTCAACGGAGGTTCAGGGTGATGACATGGAACAAGGTCAAATAATGGGAGCTGAGGATCAGGGAGTCAGGCCTACCCCTACTGGTGGAGTCCCTCCGCTCAAGAGAGTCCGTCGACCTCCTTTCCAAGAATCTGAAATGGTACCAAATGTTAAACAGGGAGATGCTGAAGGTCCTGGTACGGAGGTTAACTTGACAGCCTCAGGTTCTGCTAATTTGGGTTCTAAACTGGTGGAGCTTTCCGAAGGAAAGCTTGAGAGTGGTCTCACGGTTCAGTCTGAGGCTGGACAGGGAATTACTTCGACGGCTCAGGAGGTTCAAGCTATAACCGGGACAACTTCTGGGGTAATTGAGGACCCGCTGATGGCTCAGGTTAGGGATACAACTTTCATTTTAGAGGTAGCTGATCCCAATCTCACGCATGACATAAATTTGGAAGACTCATTGGCTGATCCTTCTTTAGATGCTTGTTCGACCTCTACGGCTGTAGGAGCAGATGAAGCTGATACGGGTGAAGCTGATACAGGGGGAGATCCTATGGATATTTCGGTCACCGCTGATGCTATGGCAGTTTCGGAACCACCGCTGGACAAGATTCGTATGGCTAAGCCGCCTTTGGCTTTTAGAGGAGCAGCTTCCAAGAAGCTGAGTGTGTATTTGCGCACAACTCCAAGAAAACGCCCTGCACCAAAGACTACTGATGTAGCTGAGGAGGGTATTGTCCCGAGGAACCAAAGCCGCCTAAACCAATATCAGAAAAATGAAGATTTTGAGCTAGAATTGTCAAGGGTTGGGGAATAAAGCACATATTGGTTATCTTAAGGATTTGTGGGGGAAACATCGGCCTGATTTTCTATTTCTCTCTGAAATTAGACAATCTTTTTCTGTTTTAGAACCTTTTGTTGGTCATTTTGGTTATTCACATTTAAAAACGGTTGAACCTTTTGGTTATAGTGGTGGTCTTGCACTTTTTTATAATAATAATAATATTTCCATTTTATTTGAGTCCAATCGAATTATTGATGTGGAAGTTACTTACAAAGGCAAATCAATTTATCTCTCTTTTATTTATGGTGATCCGGTTCCAAAGAACCGAGAAATAGTTTGGGAACGATTAACAAGAATCAGTTTGAATAGAGATGCTCCATGCTTTTTAATTGGAGACTTTAATGAGTTAAAAGGCAATCATGAGAAACGAGGTGGTACTTTGCGCCATGCCTCTTCTTTAGTACCTTTTAATACAATGATCCGACATTGTGGCATACGTGAGTTTCCTGCTCTTGGAGATAGTCTCTCCTATAGAGGGTGGCGGAATAAGAAGCCGATACAGTGTCGCTTAGATCGGGCCTTGGCGAATGAGGAGTGGCATGATTTGTTTAAAGATTCCTTTACGGATTATTTACTGATGCTTGCATCGGATCACAAACCCTTGTTAGTAGTTATTGAGGATAAAAGTCGACGAGTTTGGGGTGGTTTTCGATTTGATAGATGGTGGTTGGATAAGGAGGGTTTCTTTGATGCGATTGCTGAAGGATGGGAGGACTCGACGGGGGCCGGAACTTCTTCCTCTCTGGTAGACAAAATTACCAAATGTCGCCGTGCTATATCTCGGTGGAGGAAAGAGCAATTACCTTTTGGGCGGGAGACAATTTGAGGATATCAAGGCCAAATTAGCGATAGCTCAGGAAGATAATGAAGCCTCGGTTGATGAACTGGCAGAGCTTACTTGGCGTCTAAGGGAGGCCTATAGGGATGAGGAGGTGTATTGGTACCAGAAAAGCAGAAGTCGGTGGATGCGCTTTGGTGACCAAAACACCGGTTATTTTCATGCTCAAACAAAGCAAAGACGTGTTCGGAACCGGATTGTTGGTCTCCATGATCAACACGGTACTTGGATGACGGAAGAGAGGGATATCCAACATATTGCGGTCTCCTATTTTCAGGATCTTTTTACATCCTCGGAACCTACAAAATTTGCGAAAATGTTAGATGAGGTTCAACCCTCTATTTCGATGGAGAAAAATAAATTTTTAACTCGAGAGGTTACAGAACTTGAGGTTAAACATGCACTTTTCATGATGCATCCGGACAAGGCTCCAGGCCCAGATGGGATGACTTTCCTTTTCTACCAAAAGGTAGGGGCTACGGTTAAAGCAGATCTCATATTTTCAGTCAATTCTTTCCTGAGGAATGGGGATTTTGATAAGAGGCTTAATGTGACAAATATATGTCTTATCCCAAGGGTGGACAAGCCAACACGGATGACGGAGTTACAGCCTATTAGTCTATGCAACGTTGGTTATAAAATTATATCAAAGGTTCTGCGCCAGCGACTTCGCACTGTTTTACCATCTCTCGTCTCAGAAACACAATCGACATTTGTAGAGGGTCTCCTAATTTCAGATAATATATTGATTGCTCAAAAAATGTTTCACGGTCTACGAACAAACCCCTCATGTAAGGAAAAGTTCATGGCTATTAAAACGGATATGAGTAAGGCCTACGACCGGGTCGAATGGTCTTTCGTCGAGCATTTACTCAGGCAGTTTGGTTTTTGTGGAATGTGGATAACATGGATTATGTGCTGTGTCAAGTCGGTTCAATACAAGGTTTTACTTAATGGGCAAGCCTATGGGTCTATTACTCCCTCTAGGGGTCTGCGCCAAGGAGACCCTTTGTCCCCTTATCTCTTTATTCTTTGTACGGAGGTACTTATTGCACACTTTCAGAAAGGAGAACAATTGAAACTCCTTGCGGGTATCAAGGTTTCGACCGCTAGTCCTGCTATCTCACACCTCTTATTTGCGGATGATAGTCTCTCTTTCTGTCGGGCCACAAAGGAGCAATGTGAAGTGGTTTTAGGGATCCTCAAAAGGTATGAACGGGTTTCGGGCCAACAGATCAATTTCCAGAAGTCTTCGGTCCAGTTTGGCCACACAGTGGATTTTGGGATTAGGGAAGAATTAAAAGGGGTTATGGGGATCACAAATTTGGATGGCATGGGTTCTTATTTAGGTATCCCAGAAAGCCTGGGTGGGGCAAACACAAATTTTTTCTCATTTGTCCAAGACAAATTGCAAGCCCGAGCAAGTGGGTGGCCGGCTAGGCTTTTGTCAAAAGGGGCAAAGGAGATAATGATTAAGTCTATTGCTACGGCTGTCCCTACTTTCGTGATGTCCTGCTTCCGTTTACCTAAGACGGTTACGCGGAAGTTAACTAGTGCGATTTCTAATTGTTGGTGGAGGTTAATCGGGACAATCACGAGGGCTCCATTGGGTGTCATGGGATAAACTATGTAGTGGCAAGGAAGTCGGGGGTTTAGGCTTCCAATGTTTGGATGATTATAATACTGCTCTGCTGGCAAAGCAACTCTGGCGTTTGATTACAGTACCAGAATCGCTTTTTGCACGCGTTTTTAAAGGACGATATTATCGGCATTCTGATCCCTTGGATCCAATTAAATCTTACTCGCCGTCCTATGGGTGGCGGAGTATAGTTTATGCTCGCTCTCTGGTGAACAAAGGACTTATTACACGAGTAGGATCTGGGGTTTCCATCTCTGTATGGACTGACCCTTGGATCCCTGCTCAATCCCCGAGACCAGCATTGAGCACAGGATCGCCTCCTGATCCTCTGCTTCGAGTTGCAAATTTCATTGACAGGAGTTCTAATTCCTGGGATATAGCTCAGCTTACGGCTATGTTTGTACCGGAAAATGTTGCTATAATTTATGCCTTACCTTTGCGGCAACCGGATAAGCCGGATTTGCCGGGATGACATTTTACCAAGTGTGGTAAATATTTGGTTAAATCAGGATATCGCTTTCTCCGTCCTCAACGGACGGCTTCCTCTGGGTCGAACGTTTTTGGTCCGGATATTAGGTGCCCACCGAAACTTCGTCATTTCATGTGACAAGTTCTTTCGGGTTGTGTGGCAGTTACAACTAATCTACGGAAACGTGGGATGAGTTGTGATACCACGTGTGGTCTTTGTGCTTTCCGAAGGAGACAATTAATCATACCCTCTTTGAATGTCCACCTGCTAGACAGGTTTGGGCTATATCGCAGTTCTCGACAGCCTTGGGTGTTTTTCCATCGGCTTCAATTTTCACAAACATGGATTTTCTATTTTGGCGATTTACAAATGTTCCGACACAAGAATTTTTTCCCTAGATCCTATGGTATATATGGAAAGCGCGTAATGATAAACTCTTCAGTAATCTAGATTCCAATCCCCTAGCGATCTTGTGGCTAGCGGAGGATGAGGCAAAAGCATGGGCTTTGGCTCAAACAGAGGACATAGTGGTCCCATCGACTATTCCTATTGAGTTTGTTCCCCGGGGAAGCAGGGGTCTCGGGGTTCCTAGTTCTTTGGCGAGTTACTTTTGTTTTGTAGATGGTTCCTGGAAAGCAACAAACTGTTATGCAGGAAGAGGGTGTTCTGCACGTCGCCCTATGGTGACGTCCCCACTATGGGAGCTACCAATCTTCGTCGTAGTCTGACCCCTCTTCATACTGAGATTGAGGCTCTTGTCTGGGCCATACGATGTATGATTGGGGCGGATAACCAATTTGTTGTTTTTCTCACTGACTGTTCCGACTTATTGAAGATGGTGTCTTCGCCCTCCGAGTGGCCAGCTTTTACACCGTATTTGGAGGACATCCAGACGGATAAGGAGGAGTTTGCCTTCTTCTCATTAGTCTACGTTCCGCACTCACAGAATAGTAAAGCGGATAATCTTGTGCGTCGCGTTCGCACAGTTCCGCTTTTAGTTACCTATATTAACAATGTTCATTCGTATTTGCTTGTTTGAGCCAATCTTGTATCCTTTGTTATCAGAAAAAAAAGGTTAATCTTTAAGGAACCGTTAAACAGTTCCATTTTTTTTTGTGTAATAAGGTTAGTTAATTTTTAAATCAAATTTGTGTTTATTTATAACTAAGGAGGTTGCAAAGGGTAAAAAACTTAGCATAGTCTAAATTCGAATAGTTGAATTAAAGTCGCCTATATCATAATTTTGAATTCAAAAAATCAAGATGGATTTCAGGTTTAGATAAACCGGGAAGAAAAAACGAGGTTATATAACATTTTTTGTAATAGAAACTTGAATAAGTTTTTTAACTTCAGGAAAAAAACTAAAATAAGAAGTCAAAAGTACTCAAAACAATCTTATTGACTTGAATAAAGTTTTTGACTTTCCAAAAACTACTACTACTTCTAGTAAATAAGAAGACAACACGATGTTATTGTTACGTTTTCTCAATTTGATAAGTTTTTTAAACATAAAATAAAAATAAATAAGGAAAACGATGCTATTGACTTGCGTTTTTCCAATAGAACTTTAATAAGGTCATTGACTGTAAAAAAACAAACTAAATAGGAAGGCAAAAGAATGTAATTGCCGTTACGTTTTGCCCATAGGAGTAAGTTTTTTTCACTTCCAAAAACGTTGTTACGTTTCCGTTTTGATATATGATACTTAATTTTTGTTTCATTTTAAATGTCGTCTTTCATTTTTAATTTACGTTTCTTTTAATTGTATCCCTATTGCTTATTGGTTTAATACAGTGACCAATGAGAAAACATGTAAATATGTAATATATATGAAAAAAAAATCTTAAACAACAGTTACTGAAAAGAAGAGAGTAATAAATTTTTCTTATACAAAAAGTGCATATAAATACAATACAAAGAGTCTCACTTCTTCTAAGCTTATTCAAAAAACCTCAAGTATTAATTTACATTTTCTTTACACTTATCATTTTGCATAAACTATAGTTATATAATTTGGGAGAAAACAATAAACCTCAATGTGTATTTGTCGTGACAGAACACTTATCCCCGTCTTAAGCTTCTCTAGTGAAGAATGATACGACAATTAAAACATAGAAACTCTTTTATCATTCTTCCTAAGAAAAGCGTGAGACCGAGGTTGAGATCTGCCATGACAAAAGACACTTAATTAGTGGCATTTTTTGTTGTTTTCTCCACGATTAAAGTTCTGTTCGTTTCATCATTTAGCATTTCTATCTAAATAATCTATTTAAATGATACATCTAAATAATTCATTTCAATAACAAATAACCCAACAAACAAGACAAAAAAATAGTTCATTTGGATGGTCAATCAATAATTCTACTGTTATTTTTGGATGAACCATCTTCATCCAAATGGTTCAACTATAATCATCCAAATCAATTTCAAATTTTTGCCTAAAATTTTAAAACTAATTCGGATGATCCATGTGTGAATGATTCTGTATTATNTTTTTTTTTTTTTTTTTGACAAAAACGAACAGGCCTAACTATAGCTTAAGCAAATGGTGAGTGCAAGGAATATGTAAATTTTGAGTTTTTTTTTTTCTTTTTCTTAAAAGATGAGATCTTTCAAGTTCGATCATAGATGCTTCCATCGTATCATCATTGGATACTCAAGACCATTCCACAATCTGGCTTATACCCAAAGCACAGAGATCGCTAGACAAGGTTTGGTTGATCCATGCTCTCACCACCCATGGCCCGAGTGGCTAGATTTGATGGGTATGCTTGTGAAAAAAGGTTACTTTGGAGAAAGCTTGATGATTTCTAAGGAATCGAATCATATTCGTACCGCTTGTCTCAATTTTGCCCGCCATCGTTTTACTCTCGTGAGGTAAATGCGATTTTAATTTCAATAAAATTTGCACACCAGGTGTTCGACGTATTGCTGTTGGTAAAATACTCTCTCTATAGGTTGAAATTGGTGAGAATTCATAAAAAGTTTGTACCTTTACAGAGACTTGTCGAGGAAAGATATCAAAGTGATTGTTGGGTGTGGATGTCCTAGCATTGACAGGAAGGTTGTGAACTCAGGAAAGCGTTTAAGAGCTTATGTGGGCATTGATGAAGGAAATGTATGATTTGCTTATTCTTCTCAGTCTCACTTTATGTTGCTTTCCTTCTTTATAGTCAGTAAGAGCTTATAGTCACTTTTGAGGTTTCACTGGAAACTTACTTAACTGAGCTTAAATATTTACTTAGTAGGTGTGTGGCTCTTGCAACTTGAGAGGGAAATGTGAAAGGGCGTATGCACAAGCACGAGAAGATGAAGGTGCTCGAACTATTGATGTCATGCGTATACTGCTAACTCACGGGCTTGATTCCATTTCTCCTGTTGTGGAGAACCGTGCCTGTCAAACCAAACTTGTTGAAGATTCTGTGAGGAAGTTGCTGAGGGAAAGTGTAGCGTATAGCTTAAAAGATGTTGAATCTGCTGAGATTGAGACAGGTCGAGATGAGCTCCAGCCAAATTCACAGGATAGTGATGAGAGAGACCCACAAAAAAGGCCAGGGGATTGGCATTGTACAGAGTAAGTAATTTTGCTGCATTTATCGATTTTGATTTGACTTATACTAATCGTTAAACTGTCTTTTGTTGTGAACCATTCTTATCTGGTAGGTGCAAGTTTTTAAATTTTGCGAAAAACATAAGATGCTTGCGATGTGATGTTTTTTCTGAGGAAAGGCTGAAACAGTTGAAGGAAGAACAGAAAGATCATCTCCCACTGAAGAAAGGAGACTGGATATGCCAAACGTGAGGACATCTTTCACAGTTTTTTTTTCAATTTAGTGTCTAATCTGATTAACAACCATGAAAACCCGTTTAAGATTTTTTAGTTTTGTATGTTTTACTTCCACAGATGCAACTTCCTGAACTTTTCGAAAAACACAAGATGCTTAAGGTGCAAAGAGAAGCCTACAATGCGTCAAATCAATCCAGGAGAGTGGGAATGCGAGTCGTGAGTCATCCTTCCTAAACCTTAAAAGCTAAAGGGTTTGTTAAAATCTAATAACTTTTAAAAACATTTGTTAGAAATTGATATTGTTTCTATACATCATCAGGTGCAATTACATAAATTTTAGAAGGAACTCGATATGTTTGAAGTGTGATCACAAGAGACAAAAGGCTTCAAATGTCACTCCGGATTCAAAGACAGTTGCCGATCGTCACACTCACAGCGGAGTTTCAAAGACGTGGAGTTTTGTAGAGGAAGAGAGTGGAGAACACTGCGATGGAGAAGAAGAAGAAGAAGTAGAGGATGGCTTCATGGGATTTCCAGTGGAAGGAGGGAAAAGTAATGTTTCAAGGAGTGCAGAAAAGAGAGAGCAATGGAAGTTGGAGATGATGACACAGAAGGTTAGAAGCAATGGGACAGAAGCGAAACAAGATACGAAGAAGGAAACAGAATCAAGATGTTATGATCGGAGAAGAAAGGAACTCCTTGGTAACATTAGTGATGATGATGGAGAGATGGATGATTGGTTTGTTTTAAAAGAAGATAGGTCGACGACTTAAGCTATTATCTAATTAGATTTGAAACCACATCTCTTTGTGGGTTTTTTTTCTAGTTGTAATTCAAATTCTACAATAGAATAGAAGAATCCCAAAGATGCATACATTTGCGTCCAACTTTTTTCTATCTTTTTTATTTTTTACTGATTACTGTTTTGTGTGTTTTTAGTTTACGTCCTGAAAACACAAAGTAGAGTTAGAGTTTGTTGGAAATTTCAACTGGAAAGTGAAAAGTCAAGACAGAGCAAGAACCACTGAACCACCACCACAGCACCACTACTACACATATACTTCTCGCTGTTATGGTTTGTTGCTATTTCTTCTAATTCAATAATGGGATATCACACGCGTCAGACCGTCTGACTCAGACGTAGACACAATTCTGAAATAATAAATTTGGGTAAATTAATAATTGATGCGTGCAGTAACATTATGTTACTGATGATTCTATAAATATTCTTGGAGTTTTAATATATTTTTGGAGTTAATAAAATTAAAAATTAAAAAAACAGACAATAGTTGGAGGTGGTGGAGAAAAAGTGAGGGTCGCAAAATAACTACCGTGCGACTACGCGCACTTGACCAACTCTCTCTC
>NC_025700.1:17397897-17406324 GCF_000633955.1 Camelina sativa
TTCTTCTATTAGTCTCTCTCTCTCTCTGTTTCTCTCTTCTTTCATTTCTCGAACCAAATCCTCCTCTTTTAGATACTGTTCTGTAATAAACTCAGCCAAATGGGTTCAGAGGAAGAGAAGGTCGTTGGTTAGTCTTTGAAAATCCAATTTCGTTTTTTTTTTAGGTTTTATTTGGTTTTGGAATCTTGGGTTTTATTAAAGTGTTGACCTTTTCTTTTCTTTTGTTAATCTTGTTGTTGCTTCCCTATGTTTTTAAGAGTAATGATTTCGATTATACAGATTACGAGAGTCCCGGTTTTTTATTTTTTATGTGCAGTTCCGAGAAACTTTAGATTATTGGAAGAGCTTGAAAGAGGTGAGAAAGGGATTGGAGATGGGACAGTGAGCTATGGAATGGATGATGCTGATGATATTTTGATGCAATCTTGGACTGGTACCATTATTGGTCCTCATAATGTACCCCCCTTTCTCTCTCTAATCTCTCTTCTTCCTTATCATAACACAACTTGTGGTGGTTTGCATTGAATATAACAATAAAGTTTCAATTTTTGAATTTTGATGCTAAAAACAAGAAAAATGTTGTTGTAACCTTAAAAGATGCAATCTTTGAGCTAGATAAACTTTCAAGTTGAGCTACTTTGTTTGTCACTATATGGTCCTTATGCTGAAATCTTAGCCTTATGTAGCATTTTTAACCATTTTTTGGGGGAATGAAGAGACACAAGTAGGGGAAAAATGAAGATTAGTATATATCTGTTTACACTTTTGTTATCTGAGAAGTGAGATTGATAAGTTTTTGTTATCAGACTATTAGTATATTTGGTTTACACTTTTGGTATATGTGAAGTGAGATTGATAAGTTTTGGTATCAGACTGCGTATGAAGGAAAGATCTTTCAGCTTAAGCTATTCTGTGGAAAGGATTATCCTGAAACTCCACCTACTGTTAGGTTCCAGACTCGTATTAACATGGCTTGTGTCAACCCTGATGATGGAGTGGTAAGCTCGAGCAAAACAACAACTTGTTTTTGTACTATGATTTTTCAGCTGCATGCATATTTTTAACTAGCTGGGTTAAACCGAACGTTCAGGTTGAACCCAGTCATTTCCCTATGCTCGCTAACTGGAGAAGAGAATACACAATGGAGGATTTACTGATTCAGCTTAAAAAGGAAATGATGTCATCGCACAACCGCAAGTTAGCTCAACCCGTGGAAGGTAACATTTCCTTTTCTTTAATGGGGGAAATTATAGCGTTGCTTCTTGTTTTGAAACATTTTTGGTTTTGCTCTGAGCAAAGAGCCCCCATTCTGTATCTATTCTAAGCCAAACCGAACGTCTCATCAGGTCACGAGGAAGGGAGGACAGACCCAAAGGGACTAGTGGTGAAATGTTGTGTGATGTGAAGGGAGGTAATGAGGAATTTGTAAGATTTTAAAAGAGACAACAATGTATATAAACAGCAATTAACGCTTTGAGATGGTCCTGCTACAGAACCTTTTCTTCCACAGGCCTAATCCTACCCATTTGATTATGTATTATATTATGTTATGTTTGAGAATATATCCACCAAAACAGGTGCCCTTATATAAATAAACCTCCACTCTCCTTCACTTTTTTGCTCTTTTACTTTTGTGTTTGGTTAAAGATCTCATCAAAAGAAGAGCCTTTGCATATAATTGATAAAGCAAAAGCTGGAGGTAAGCAAAGAAATTAACTTTTTTTATATTGGCAGATTGATGAAAAATGTTTGCTGGAAGTCATGTAATTGTAGACGCGTGCTACTACTCTTTGGTATCTTGCAGACCAAACTTTAAGCAGTGCGAGCTTAACCAATACAATACATATATCCACCACAACAGACCAAACTAATTCAAAAGTATCTTGGATTTGATTGATAGTAGAACTTGAAGTGGTTAGAGATTGAACTCGCTCTTGATATGGACGGTTTAAATAAAAAAATTATATAAAAGTGAGGCAACAAAACCGTCCTATATAATACTCGACCAACTCTTTTAACCGCCAATTTAAACCGATTCTACAAACTGTTAATCGTTTGTTGAAGTCATGTTAGGAGATTAAAGCTGTTAATTCACTCAAGAAGGTAAGACCAATAATTTTAGTCATGCCTTAATGATTCAAGGGGTATAAAAACACAAATTTGATTCTAAACAAACTTCATAAATTATTGAAATTTGAGGATTTTGAGCTTGTCAAATAAAAACATTTTCTATGTTGTGGATTAGATTGTCTTTTAAATGGTTTGAATCCATCCTTCTGGTGTATGTTACTTAATTATGGTGTTGTGATTTTTGTTTTGAAGAATAATATATAGTGTAATGATTAAAATTTGGAAATGTTCCGAGGGAATGTTGTGGTAATGTGTAGAAGCAATGACCTATACCAAATGTGAATGTGAAGAAGAGGAATTTGTATAGCGTTCTCAATTTCTCATCATCAGCCTTTGGAAAAGATGGACGAGAGATGATAATAAAAGCATAAGGAATCTGTTGCACTCATCTTTACGCAATGAACCTTTTTGTTACTTCACTCTTTCAAATGCGTGTGAATATTAATACCGTTACTTAAAGTTCTAACCATCTTTAAAAACATTTCTTGTTTAGACTAGTTTTTTATTCAAATCAAGCCTTAGGTATAAACACTTTTAGAAACCCCGTAATAATTTTGATAATGTACTTTGACAAAATAAGTAATTGTTTAGTCGTTCACATATACGCATTACTATAAGAAGAAAGGTGAAAACTTTCATGTACGCGCATTACTAGAAGAAGAAGATTGAAACTTGGAAGAAATTAAATTAGTAATGTATACATGTTTTGTCGCTTAAGGATTATCACAAATTAAAAGAAAACATCTTGAAATTGTAATCCAGATTTTTGTTATGTTTACTTTGTCTTTGATCATTTATGTGAAATTGTAATCTTTTATTGTTACATGCACAACACTATATATTGATACCCAAATTAAATCTGGTACACCTATGGATTATGACCCTTGAACTTTTAATTCTTTTAAAGACCACTACAAATTTTGGATAATTATTTAGATATAATTTAATACAATTTTGTACATATTTTCAAAGCTAATTGGACTGTGTAAGGAGCCACAATATTTTTCTTTAATTCTCAACACCATTTCACTGGATTGACCATCAGCTGATGATATAACTAGACCAAAATTGTAGTTCAATGGTTGTAATTAGTATCGCACATCAGTACATATCTCACCAGTCAGAATTCAAATTGGCGTAATAACTAATAAGTGTTACTGAAAAAGAAAAAAAAATCAACCAGTCGAACCAACAACACACCTTAAAAGAATCGGTCTACCGATCTGCGAACATGTACTTGGTCAAATGATAAAAATAGAGCACACCAAACTTGTTTAGTTTGCTAGGCGGCATCATTTGATACCAGATATTATCGTCAAAATACCTCAAAACTATTATTTGATCACATTATTGAAGTTGTCATAATCATATTTAAACTATGGATAAAACTAGCAAGTAGCATTAATGTTTTTGTAGACGCAGAGCCTTTGCTTGTCATACACACACGGTCACGCGGAGCTGATTAGCACACAAATTGTCCATTCATTGATCAAGAACCCATTGAGTTAAGTGTGNAAAAAAAAAAAAAAAAAAAAAAAAAAAAAAAAAAAAAAAAAAAAAAAAAAAAAAAAAAAAAAAAAAAAAAAAAAGCGACTAGAAACAATAACATTACACCACGAAACACACCTGTGTGGTGGGATATACCCTTTGCCTTTAATAATTTCCATTTCTTTCTTTTGTTCTGTAATTTTAATTTCTCCTTCAAAAAAAGCCTCTTTATTGAGCCAAGAATTTAATATTTATACCCACCACCATACCTTCATTGATCTCTCCTTTGCCGTTAAGTAATGTATAACACTATTTTTGTATAACCCTCGTTCAACAGAGCTCAATGTGTTCATATGTAAATCAATTAACCTTCTCAGTATCGCACGATATATATTAAATTAAAAATTAAAAAAGCACAACTTAGAGTAATGAACTATTAATTATTTTCCGAGTAAAGAATAATGTGAATTATTAATTGAAAAAAAGAAAAAGGAAAAGGAAGTAAGTATTAAGCGTAAGTAACGTGGTGCCTGACGATTCCCACTAATTTTATCGTCTTCGTATACGATCAAAATTAAGTACGACGATGACAAATATATATACACTACATTATTGGCCGCACTAGATGGAATCGAATCTTTTAATCACATTGTTTATTGTAATACCAATAACATAAAACAAAACAGTTAAAATTAAATATCTCTAAACATATAAAAGAAGCGTTTGTTTCGCCATCCTCTTTAGTCTTTTCACTATATTCAGTTACACTTTTATTTCTCTCAACAATTTATTCGTTTTCTCTCTTTCTCTCTGATCATGGCTTCCTCTATTTCCACTGGTACTTTTCTTTTGTTTTCTAACATTCATATATGTAATTAGTGATCACTCATCTGTACAATTAGATCGATCTTTAAAACACTTTTTTGGTTGTAGGAGTGAAATTTGTTCCAGAAGAAGACAATTTCTTGCAAAGACATGTCGCCTTTTTCGATAGGAACAAAGATGGTATCGTTTATCCTTCGGAAACATTTCAAGGTACGGTCTTAAAAAATGTCTTAATCATTAATCTCATAATATCTAAACCTAGATTTGTATATTAGAGAATAGCTAGAGATCTTTTGTCTTCTACATGTGTGTGTGTGGCTGTTATTAACTTATTATATATGGTCTTATCAAGATATTTTGATATATTTACTGTTTTTACTGTCTGATCTTGAAAAAACAAGAACAGGATTTAGAGCAATCGGATGTGGATATTTATTATCAGCAGTCGCTTCTGTGTTCATAAACATAGACCTCAGCAGCAAAACTCGTCCGGTAATCTGAACATTATTGGTAAAGTTAAATTATAGTTTCATACGTTACAAAAAACAGAAAAGGAATCAAAGTTGTGTGTTTGGTTGTAGGGTAAAGGATTCTCGATCTTGTTTCCTATAGAGGTTAAGAATATTCACCTTGCCAAACATGGCAGTGACTCAGGCGTTTACGACAAAGATGGACGGTATGGTTTTACTTTGCCAAATTAATTCATACTTATTGAATTTAGGGAAATCTAAATAATTTTAAATTTTGTTAGGTTTGTGGCTTCGAAGTTCGAGGAGATATTTGCGAAGCATGCACACACACATCGCGATGCTTTGACTAACGAGGAACTTAAAGAACTCCTAAACGCAAACAAAGAACCTAATGATCGTAAAGGATCGTAAGTATCGAACCGGTTTTGTTTAATTTGGTCTCTCATACCAAAACGAACAAAAATATGATCATATGAATATCAGAATATGAATAATCTATGTGACTTAAAAATGCAGGATTGCAGCGTACACGGAGTGGAAGATATTGCATTATTTATGCAAAGACAAGAACGGATTGTTGCACAAATATACAGTGAGGGCTGCCTACGATGGCTCTCTTTTCGAAAAACTCGAGAAACAAAGATCTTCTAAAACTCCTACGAAACATCCATAAATTTTAATTAAAAAAAAGGTTATTCTGCTTGTGGCGGTCTATTTGTTTATATATAAGTTATTATTACTTTAATGTTATATGTAAATTACTATATGGTGTGCAGATATTGCAATGTGTTTGTTTTTATAAAATTATAGTTTTCGTATATAATTGATTATTTGTGTACGTACTTGTTAAGTTGTTTGTATGGTATAACAGTAAAAGTAATGTAATTCAATTTAAACACAATCATATCTCAAGTACATTTTTTTTTTTGTTCACGAAAAGTAGTAATTTAGTGATTTGAGCTCAACCTATAAAAACGTTCCAAAGTTGTAAAGGGATTTAGGTTGAAGTTTTAAAAATCTTGCGCCTGTGACATTTGTATCCAAACCAGACTGAGAAGTGCAAACAATAAAATTAGAAACGATCAAATTTAATCTGCAGTGATACCAGATCAAAGGAGTATATCTTAAGGACTTATAATAAGTCATTTTTTTATGACCACCTTTGACCATCGAGGAACCAAAACAACTCCTCGACGCAAACTAATAACCTAATGCTCGAAAAGGATGGTAAATATTGAACCTCTTTGGTTTGATTCAGTTTAATTTAAAATTTTCTATACGCCAAAACCGAAAATGTGAATTTCTTCTTTTTGTTACTCTTAATTGGATTCATATTATCGATAGTTCCATACTCTTTCAAAATGACACGTTTCAAGCCACGAAAATATTATCTGTCTCCACCATGAATAGTTACATTATCGCCTATTCACCAATTTTGATCATCCCCCTTTGCCGATAAGTAAAATGTATATTACTATTTTTGTATAGACCTTTCCAAGCAGCCCCCAGTATGGTCATAGTTAAATTCAGTAACCTTTTCAGTCGTCCTTGCACGATATATTCTCTTTTTTTTGTTTAAACACGATATATGTACACTTATAATAAATTAAATGCTCATTAATACAAACACATGTAAGCATAACATAGAGTAATGAACATTAAATATATTCTCTTTTCGTAACAAAAAATGATGAGGATTATTATTGAAAATATGGATGGAAATATCAGCGAAAGCAACTTCGTGATACTTATCTACTCTTATTCGTTTAAAACCATGGAAAATTACGGACATGGTGACATACAAAAAAAGTAATCATACTATACTAACTAATTATTTTTGATAGTTTTTTGAAAACTTTGGTTTGAGAAATTTATGATTATTTTGATAAATTTAAGCAAATTTAATTTTTTTACAGAAACAATACATAAATAATTCCAAAATATTATTCTATTGATAAGAACTTTAATAATGTCAATACTCATTATATTATTAATTAAGCTACCATAGAAGAAAAAGAATAAGCCACTATAAATTTTATATTATATTCTCATGTTAAATTTTGAAATCACAATTTTAATAGTTCTTTGTTTTTAATAGTTTAAAATAAAAAATGGAAGGATTTCTAAAGTTCATCAACTAAACCATGGAAGGATACTTCAATTTCATATTTTATCATTACCAAAAAAAAATTCATATTTTATTTATTAGTATAGTTGTTTATTAAACTATTAATTAGTTTTATTTCATTATTTAGATTACATTTAACTATTTGACTACAGTTAAATAATTAATAATATACCTAGATTCTAGCAAAGCTCACAAAAAAAATCAACCAGATTTAGCTACATTTAGCCATTGCAATTTAGATATAGAGTTATTGAATGCTAGCTAGATATATAATACTGAAAATTTAGTTTAATTATATATTCATCCAGCTGGTACTATTTAGACCCTATAAATATTACTATCACATTGGCATCATATCGAATCAAACTTATTCTCATTATCATATAATAACACAAAATGAACAGTCAAATCTGTAAATATAAAAGATGCTTGTGTTTGCCTTCTCTTTTCACTATTTTCATTTACTTGTTCTCTCAACCTGTTTTGTTTAGTTTTCTCTCTCTCTCCTCTCTGGCCATGGCTTCCTCTAATTCAAATGGTATTCTTTTTCCAACATTTATATTTGTAGTTATGTATCTTTACCATTAGATCTCTCTTACAAACGTTTTTGTGTGGTTTTGTAGAAGTGAAATTTGTTCCGGAAGAAGAAAATTTCTTGCAGAGACATGTCGCCTTCTTCGACAGAAACAAAGATGGCATCGTTTATCCATCGGAAACATTTCAAGGTAAGATCTTACAACCAAAAAAACAAAAGTGTCCTTATCATCATCAGTCTTGTTATATCTAAAACTAGATTTCTATTAGAGATCTTTTGTCTTGTGTGTGTGTGTGTGTGTGTTATGGTATTATCCGTTAATAAAGAAAAGGAAAATCTTTTATATATTTACTAATTTTATTGACAAAACAAACAAAAATAGGATTTAGAGCAATCGGATGTGGATATGCGTTGTCAACATTCGGTTCTATGTTCATAAACATGGGTCTCAGCAGGCAAACTCGTCCGGTAAATATTGTTTTATAGTTAAAATATAATCTCATACGTTACAGAAAGAAAAAGAAAAAGAATCAAAGACGTGTTTGGTTGTAGGGTAAAGGGTTCTCGTTGTCGTTTCCGATTGAGGTTAAGAATATCCACCTTGCCAAACATGGCAGCGATTCAGGCGTTTACGACAAGGATGGACGGTACGGTATCAGTTAAACTATAGTATAATGATACCTTTTGTGATGGTTACTAATACTTTTTTTTATTGTTTAATTTCTTAAAAAAATATTAAAGATTCGTGGCTTCTAAGTTCGAGGAGATATTTACGAAGCATGCTCACACACATAGCGATGCTTTGACCAAGGAGGAACTCAAAGAGCTCCTCAACGCAAACAAAGAACCAA
>NC_025700.1:17406474-17418853 GCF_000633955.1 Camelina sativa
AGTATAATGATACCTTTTGTGATGGTTACTAATACTTTATTTATTGTCTAATTTCTTTTAAAAAATATTAAAGATTCGTGGCTTCTAAGTTCGAGGAGATATTTACGAAGCATGCTCACACACATAGCGATGCTTTGACCAAGGAGGAACTCAAAGAGCTCCTCAACGCAAACAAAGAACCAAATGATCGTAAAGGAGGGTAAGTAATTTGGTTTAATTTTATATACCCAAAAACGCGATTATATGAATGATCTTTGATAATTTATGTGGACTGACAATGGCAGGATTCTAGCGTATGCGGAGTGGAAGGTATTGTATGATTTGTGCAAAGACAAGAATGGTTTGCTGCAGAAGGAGACAGTGAGAGCCGTCTATGATGGTTCTCTTTTCGAAAAACTCGAGAAACAAAGAGCTTCTAATAAATCCTAAGATACATGCATCCATAAAGAAACGCCTATCTAAATTCATTTATGCTCGTGAATTTGTTTGTTTTTTAAAAAATAACATTATCAAATCTTTATTATTATAGTAAAATATGGTGTAAAAGATTGATCATGATGTGATTGATTTTCTATAATTGTAGTTTCTAGTGTATTTGATTAATTTGTGTTTGTGTACGTACTATATCTTATTCCAATAAAAGGATAGTATATAATTTAAATTGAAGATACAAACATACAATATCTCAACCGATGAAAACGTTCCGAAGTTACAAAAATTAAGATTCAAGTCTCTCCACTTAGGGGATTTGGGGCTTTGGCAAGAAAATTAGAAACTTGAATCTAGTGGAGAGACTTGAATGTATCTGACCAGACTTTTAGGGGCTTCGGCAAGAAAAATAAAATCAGACGCACTTAATTATGGTTTTTGTCCCAATATAATTGGGTCAATTGAACAAAAATAAAGAATTAAAGCCATCAAGATCTGTTAGTTTAGGTAGCAGGCCCAATTTAAATATCAGATATTTGAAAGGTACGTACACAAACATTATTGGCAAACACAAACTTGGAACGTGTAATGTACCTTGTGAGCAATTTTAATAAAATTGGAATGATCGATACATCCGTATATTGTACCTTCTTTTTTTTTTTGGTCAAACAAAGTTTTCATTAACTTAAGATCTCAAAAGAGATGAGTTCATACAAATAGAAATACAAAGCAGATAATGAGAAAGGTTCCATGAGTTTTCCAAGAGGGTGCTTGACCTTGATAGGCTTGCAATGCTTGAAAGATCTTTTGGGACCAAAGCGGAATCGAACATGAAGATAGACTTCTCGAATTCCTCGACCAAAAAGTGATCATAGACAGCTCGCGCAATACATGCATATTGGCTTTTAAAAAGGTGCTCCAGAAGGGAGTCACATGATGGGTAGCTCGCCAATAAGAGACTAATCAAGAACTAAGGTTCAAGAGTTGCAACAATTTTAAACTCAAGTGATATATGTAATATGGTAACAGAGCAGGTGGGTCTTCCCTCACATGAAGCCATCGGCCATGGAGGTTAAGGAATTTCACACAAAACTTCTAGTGGGTTATACACTGGAATAGTAATACATATCCAAGCTTACCATCAATAAGCGAATGGGGAAGGGGGTTGGGAGTTGGGCTTGTCCAAAGGGCATACTTGAAAAGATAAATGCAAAACTGTAACAAAGCAGGTGGGTCCTCCCTCGCATGAAGCTCTTGGCCATGGAGTTTAAGGAATTCCACACAAAGCTTGTAGCAAGAGTTACACTGAGACAATAAACCGGACCCTAAGTTCAACACATTAGGCAATTGGTGGTCGGGGTTGTGGGTTTTACAAAAGTTTTGATACAAGCTTTCAATCTGACCTTGTCAGGAATACATATCTAACCAGCCTAAGGAGCCTTCTACTTTGCTATCATGGTGTGTGCCGCCAGCCAAAATAGGGATAAAAGGTTCCAATAGATTTGGGTTCAATAAGTTACTAGAGGGTCTAAACAGCTTCCAAATCAGAGATGTATCAAAACCTATCACAAACACAATATTGGACCATTGGGGATAAGGGCTGTAAACAGCTAGATTTTGCAGGGAATGTGATAGTTTGGTTGAGGGATTGGAAGGAGGGGGGCAGTAATCGCATGGGTTATAAACGCAAAACCCTTGTCTCGATGTCGCCATCCGACCAGGTTGGAGTCTTCGGCTAGTTAGGTCGGAGATACAAAGCAGCGGGACTTGGAGTTGCAGAGCGTTAAGACCAGATCTGAAGAAGGTGGTTTGATGCGAAAGACTGAGATGCGGGATAACAGCGTCCAAAGGGACCCTCTTCACTGGGAGCCTCAAGGAGCTGGACTCGCCGAGAAGATCCATCGGCTGAGGGAAGGGGGACTGAAGCTGAAGCAATTTAGGAGCGGAGATTTGAGATCTCAGAAACCGATTGAAACAAGAGACGCAAAGACCAAGCTTAAAAGACAGATGAAACGACGAAGAAGAAGAAACGGTGTCCCAGCGACGCCGACCATCGTCGACGCCGCCGAAAATGAGAGCCTCGGGGATTGTGCCAGAGAGAGTTTGCGGCTAGGGCGAACTGTTCTTCCTTGTATGTTGTACCTTAGAATATGAAATTACACATTAAAAATAAAATAAAATAAAAGATATAATCAAGATTCAGTTAGAGAGTGAATCAAAGGAAGAATTATTCTCATTAATTAGTAAACTAATGATACATTAGTGTTATATATAAGTGTATCAAATATCTAAACCAACTTCTAATCCCGGTTATCTAATAGATATTATGCTTATTGTGGTGTCTAATCTATAGCATGTGTAATGTTACATTCTTGTAGTTCCCTTTTCATTTCAGGTGAAAACTTTTGTTTAAAGAGACAGTCCGTGATAGGGGCCAGGTGGGTGAGTTTAAACCTTTTTATTCCTCAAAATAATTAGATGCCGACAAATTATGTCTTAATCCATAACTAATCTACTTTCATATATGGCATTGATTAATTTCTTTATACACTTTTGAGGATATGTTGGTCTCCCAATATATAAAAGTTATGCTCAGATATATCGCAACAATTAAATGACTTTATAAAAGAAATAATAATAATCAGATTCTTACTTCTTACAATACAATGTAAACAGATCCCATCATTGATGCGTAAGAAGAGAAAAGTTATATACATAAAATATATATATATATATATATATATATATATATATATATATAACAATTACATTTGATCTTGCTATGAACATATCCATGTGAAAATAGACAGACTTTGAGAACAAGGAAAGTAAAACAGAGGGATATTGGTCTTGTCATTTTGTATATATAACTTTTGAATATTTTTCTGAGAAAAAAAAACTTTTGAATATTTTTGTTATGATTTTATTTATCCAGATGATCTCTAGCCTTTAAGGAAGTATTAGAGTTCAAATCTTTAATTATAGTTATAAGAGAGCTACTGATTTCAACTCTAAAAGATCTCCACAATATTTCCAATAAACATTTTCCTTTTGACACTGAGGAACGACGAGTCAACTGAATTATGTTAGTCTAAATTCAAGAAAACTATGAAGTCTGCAATACCAATTTTTATTATTATTTTCAAGAACTTGACCAATGACTTATTAGAAGTCAAGCACGAAAATACTCATCAAAATCCTTTAATTTCTGCTATATTTTTCTCGATCTCTAAAACTATACTTTTTTGGTATCTATTTTTTTTAGAAAATAATGTTAAATTATATTTAAAAAGTAAAAATATTGTTTTACAACAAGTGCATCATTGTTGAGTGTATAGAAAGTAAATTCAAAATCTAGTGTCTAGCCAAAGAAGGAGACCAGATTTGTAGTGTCTATCTCCTTTGAGACCAATTGCCAGGAGTTGGTCTCTCATGTGTTTGTCGATGCGCTGAATACTTTCTCGGTATCTAAATGGTTACCATTATTGATCTTGGAAAAACCAAAACAGATTTACTAGGTACTATGAAAGAAAGATGTTCGAAATACCAATTCAGTCTAATTCTAATCGAATCAAAATACTATTACCCCAAAAAATGCAAAAAAGAGAAGAAAAACCAAATCAAAACCTAAGATTAAACACCCCTAATTTGGAGCAAAAATGTTTAGAACTTTCTATAGACATTAAAGCTTTAAGTCATAAACTAAAACAAAAGTCTTTTACTATATTACTTTTGGTAGGCCCTGATCGTTAGTGAATGATAAAACTTGTAAGACGCCTTTTCAAACGTTATCCAGTCTTTGTTTAGCTGTTCTTTTCACTCATATCTTTTCTCTCTTCTTATGTTACGTTTTATTTTGGAAAGTAATATGACGACACCACGTAATTACCATAACTTTCTGCTCTCAATTATTATGTATCTTCTAATTAATGAGTAATGTTATTATTCAACTTCATAACTGATTCACATAGATCCCTTCTCGAGAAATTGATTGCGTTTTAGTGTTTCACTTCAGTTAGCAACGTTTTAGTATCATGACTGTAAAAGGTCAAAACACTGCATATGCATGTTTTTTTTCCTTCTGTTTTTTTTTCATTTAATATATTTTGATATACACTACACGCTTGTTGTAATTAATTTATAAAGATTAGAGGATATACACTACACGCATGTTGTAACTAATCAATTTATATGTGTAGGACTGTTGGACATACATACTTTAACATATACAACAGATATACTAGTGGATTTTTAAACAGTATTTCATACTTCAACAATAATAAAAGAAAAATCAAAAATACTATAGTCAGTATGACAAATATCAATATATGCTCTATAGCCAAAGAAAAAGTCTTACACAATCGACCGTGTGGTGGTTTGAAGAAACTAAACAGAAGTAGGTCAGAGAACTGTATTATCTTATCTATTAGCTTACCGGTCCCGTAACTGAAACTTTGACGTTGGAAGCCTAGTAACCCTGTTGATCTCATTTTATAAAAATACAACCATGATTGTATAATGTATTATATATCTCGACCAGCACGCCAAGATCCCTTTCCATATAATTAAAATTCATTTAAAAGTACCATTGCCTATCCAAATTCTATACGCCATACTATATGTAATAAACTAATAACCATAACTCATTTTCATGACGTATAGTCCGCTCATTACTCGGCATTATTTTCTGTTACTCATATTGCTTTTCTAACCAAGAAACTCACTACTAGCTATGGTCTATTTATCTTTATCATGACAATATATATACACACACACATAATGCTAGAAGCTTCTTCCTGTATTCACTTCGTAAAAGACAAAAGTAGACCGAAGATATATATGAAAGAAATATTGAGAAAGACATCTTTGGCGATTATATTAAATGTCAAGAAGCTTGTTTTGAATCAATTTCGTGGCAATTCCGCCAATTTTATACGCCTTTAAACTCCATAGCGGATCCATATATACTATTAGAAAAGTTAAGGCCTCAAGAAACTCCTCAGTTTATTCTCCTTCTTAATTAGTGGAGTGGATTACAGAAAAGTGATTATTGATTAACTCGTAATACTGTAGAAGAAAAAGAATACACACAAGTCACTGTTGAAGTCTCAATATCGAATAGACGAATACAAATCAAATGAGTAAAAAGCCTATAAAAATATACTTATCATAAAAGATTAAATAGACGCACATTGCCAAATTCCACATTTAAGTTCTAAACAAATCAGTCTGAAAACGAAGAATGAGTTGCATTATTTTTAGTAATTTGAATAACACGGAATTTGCAAATTGTAGAAAGTCTAAAGAACGTCCCCAACCCAAAAAAATAAAAAAATAAAGCATGCAACATGGAACCACACATAAGAGTACCCTTCTTTACGTTAATTCTCTTTAAAGCAAGTCTTCTCTCTACAACTTCTATTTTACCAAATCATCTCACTTTCTCTATCTCTAAAAAAAAGAAGAAGGTAAACAACTAAACATGTCCAAGACAAAGACGACCCTTCTCTGTTTCCTTCTCACCGCCGTCATCCTAATGAATCCATCTTCCTCCACCCCCACGGACAATTACATATACGCCGTTTGCTCTCCGGCTAAGTTCTCCCCTGGCTCCGGCTACGAGACAAATCTAAACTCTCTCCTCTCTTCCTTTGTCAGCTCCACCGTCCAAATCCGCTATGCCAACTTCACCGTTCCTAACAAAAAGCCCGAACCCGGGGTTACCGTATACGGTGTTTTCCAGTGCCGAGGCGACCTCGACCCAACCGCCTGCTCAACGTGCGTATCACGCGCCAACGCACAGATCGGAACCTTATGCTCCAACTCGTACTCCGGGTTCTTGATGATGGACAGCTGTCTGGTCCAGTACGACAACAGTTCGTTCTTTGGGGTACAAGACAAAACGTTGAGGCTCAACAAATGTGGGCAGGCGATGGAATTCAACGACCAGGATGGGTTGACCAGAATTAGTGACGTCATCGGTTCTTTAGGTTCCGGAAGCCAGCCCTACAGGACCGGTGGGAACGGGAATGTTCAGGGAGTGGCTCAGTGCATGGGAGATCTAAGTACAGCACAGTGTCAGGATTGCTTGTCTGATGCAATCGGACGGCTCAAATCTGATTGTGGGATGGCTCAGGGAGGATACGTTTACTTGTCCAAGTGTTACGCGCGATTCAGTGTCGCTGGCAGTCACGCGCGTCAGACCCCAAACTATGGTCAGTCTTCGTTTGTTTGTTTTCATTAGTAGTATAATAAGAAGTCGTAGTCACACAAGATTAAGAAAATATACAAATGTAACCATAGAAAGCAACATCTCTAGTCAAGTCGAGAAATATGATAATTATTTAGATGATTAACTTTTAAAAATATTAGTAGTTTACTAATCAAACCATATGATCTAATAGTTTGTGTGTGTGTTACTATTCGAATTTTAAACCCGTGAAATGTTAAATTATTGACAGAAGGAGAGAAGAAGGACAGTAAGGATGATGATAACGGAGTTGGGAAAACATTGGCGATAATAATAGGAATCGTCACCTTAATCATTTTGCTCGTTGTGTTTCTCGCTTTTCTTGGAAAGCAATGTAGAAAATTACAAGGTATATATGTTTTTTGTAATTTAATTTTCGTTTTTTTGTTTGGGTTCATTCATCATATATATAGACAAGATCTAATTAAATTACTATGTGTATGCTTTTTGCAGATGAGAAATGGTGTAAATGAAAAGACAAAGTGGGAAAGAGATCACCCAACGACTCGAGTCGAGCCACTGCTAGCTAGTTGTATTTTTGTAATTTTTTTTTGGTTCTCCCTCATAAGATGTACGTAGTTATAGTAAGTAAATTAATATTTATATGATTGTCGTTTCGAATCGGTTTATGTATAATTGTCGGACTTATATAGGCCAAATCGATATATTCTTCTTTCATGTGAATGAAACATTCGTTTCTGTATATATTTATAATTGCCACTTTTTCGTCTATGCAAATTTACAAGAAAACATACACATATATGTTTAAAGAAATGAACGTGTCAAGAATAATGGAACACAATAAACACGATATATATATAGGTTGAAGATCCAAAAAAATAAAATCATTTTGCTCGTCCTATTGTGTATGGCAAAACGAATCTTTTCTTCTTATGGCATCATTATTTATTCTCATATTGTCTAAAGAACAACAATGAAGACTTGGCCTAATGTCCTTTTAATCATTAAAAATGATAATTTAAAATTGTAAGCCAATTTGCCAAATGGTTTTTATGACTTTGAAAGACCAACTAACGTCTAATTCTTTTCCATATTCTTTATTTTCTGATAGTTTTGACATGTACCATCGATGAGAGATTGCTTAATAACCTGGTTCTTCTTTCATACATTAAACTAACAAATGAAATGTATATGATTGAAACTCTTGATGTATAAGAGAAAAAATATTATTATATGGTATAACAAAAACATTTATCAAAGATTCAAAACTTCCACGTATTAGAAAATTCGCTTTAGTAAGAATACTCAATCTACATGTTCTTTAAGGGTTAGTTTGATGTCAAAACTCAAAAGAAAACTTGAAGAATGATGCATTTAGCCAATCTAGTAGACAGTATTTATGGGCCGATAACATACTTATAGGCCTTAAGATAAGCTAAGGGAAACTTCGTTTAGCCCATTGAGCATCATCCCTCGTGGGTTACCCAATAAAGTGACACTTCAATTCGTCTCCACGAAAGAGTCTCGTCGGCGATCAGCTCATCAAAGTCATCATCATGATTCATGATAGATATCATAATACTTTACGAAGAAAAAAAAAAAAAGAAATGAAAGTGATAAAATACCAAACCGTTGCATAAGAAGAAGCAAAACCACACACCTTTTACATGTGTGAGAGAGTGAGTTCACAAATAAAATATCCAAATCCAATAAGCCAAAACCTTTTTGAAAAAAAAAAGAATTAAATAGAAACAAGCACTTAGCCACCGACAGATGTCTAATTGTATATGGTCCTCAGAAATATAAAAAAATCAAAAGAATAAACACGTGATAATTAACCAGTCTAATCGGTCACACCAACCGTTAGTTCCCGGTATTAAACAAAAAAAAAGCAACCACATGCTCTTTTAATCAAGCAAAGCCCCTTCTTTAAAAAAAAAAACAAGCGGGTTATAAAAATTAGACTCTCTCCAAAAAGTGTGTCTGCAACATTTACCAAAACGAAACCTTCCTTTGTTGTTGTTTCTCTCCACTTCTTCCTTTCTTTAAATTGAATTGTTTTTTGTGCACAAACAGAGAGAAGCTACATAACGTAATTTGAGCGTTTTTTTGTCTATTGCAATGGAAAGAGATTTTCTGGGTTTGAGCGACAAGCAGTATCTGAGTTGTAATAACGATGATGGTGTCGGAGAACGAGGTTTGTGTTCTTCTTGTTGTCTCTAGGATCTTTTTATTTCTAATGTTTTATATGTCGTCCAAAAGTTTTTTTATTTATATAAATTTTCAGATTCCGAAACATAGAATAAAAGATTCCATTAAATCTTGAATGAAAAATTTAAAAAATTAACCACGAGGTGGTGGGTTAGTGGTTCTAGCATTGGTGGAAGAGTCGTCCTGTTCGTCTAGGCCATGGATCGATTCTTCCCAAGCGCAGAATTACTCAGCTTTATCCTTTTGGCCAAATGTATATGAGCTTATTGCTTACGGCCCATTTGCATATCTAGGGGGACCCGATCTATGTGATACCCTCTTCCCAAAGAGATTAGTTTCGGACCCCTCCATAGGTCTGGGAATTTACTGTATGAGTTAACAAAAAAAAAAAAGTTTAAAATTTTTTATATACTTTTAGGGTTGTTGAGTAAGAAGTCAGCTAGACAATTGGGGAAGGCAGAGGTTCTTGCTACTTCAAATTTCATGCCTGCTTCAGATTTTCAGGTTGGTTCAACTTAACTAACATTCAGCTCAGTCTCTTTAATTTACTTACCATTAATTTGGTTTCCTATTTTTTATAACCTTGTTGTTTATTTGGTAATCTAATGGTTTTATAAGCTAGCCTACCGGATAATCATACTTTTTTACCATTTAAGCAATTCTTTTAACACACACATTTAAGAAGTTGTGTTATGTTTTGTGTCCCACACACATCCAAATCATAATTGTCATCTTGTGTTGTTGTGTATGTGGCCAATACAAGAATTTTCTTCTTAATATTTTATTAAAAGAAGTTGTGTTGATAAGAGTTTGTAGGGTCGTTTGCCAGCCGCAAAGTTAGGGACAAATAATATAATCTAATTAAAAAAAATATGGCGTTTGGATCACGGATCACGGATCACGTTTCATATTGGCAACTTTTTTTGTTGTAAGAATATTAGAGACATGTAATAATGTAAAGATGTTGACGTCGCAGGAGGCTAAGGTGTTTCCTGGTGGATACCAGTGGGGATCAGTTTCCGCGGCCAGCGTTTTCCGCAGAGGCCAATTTGGCGGTGCGTTTCAGAACGCGACCCCGCTTTTACTAGGCGGATCAGTTCCTTTACCAACTCATCCTTCACTTGTTCCACGGTAATTTCTTTATTTTATTTTTATGCTAAAGAATTCAACAAAATATTATTACTATTTTAATATTTGTGATTTTGGTTATGTGCTTTGTGGAAACAGAATGGCTTCTTCGGGATCAACTCCTCCTCAGCTCACTATCTTCTACGCTGGAACTGTTAGCGTCTTTAATGACATATCTCCTGATAAGGTATATATAATCAAGATTCCATACGATTAACATTTTTACACATGACATGACATGTTCTAATAACATAGGCTAATGATGATTTATGAATAGGCTCAAGCCATCATGTTATGTGCTGGGAAAGGTTTTAAAGTTGAAACTGGAGAGAGCAGCTTGAAGAAACAACAACCCGTTCGAGAGGCTGAAAAAGTGTATGGAAAACAAATCCATAACACTGCTGCTGCTGCATCGTCAAGCTCTGCCAATCACAATGTTATTTACTCAAAATGTAGGGACAACAAACACGTTGATGTTGCCACGACTAATGCCATGAGCATGATCGAATCATTCAATGCAGCAGCTCCTGGAAACATGATTCCTTCAGGTATAATCTTAAAACATATCTTTTCTTTTCATTTATTTATTTATTTTTTTTTCTTTTGGACAAATCACATAGAATATGTCTAATACTCAAAAATTGCTTTCTTATCAGTTCCACAAGCTCGGAAAGCATCCTTGGCTCGGTTCTTGGAGAAGCGCAAAGAGAGGTATGATTTTGTATTTTCTTTATAAGAAGCTCGAGCTTTGCAATGGAAATCTTAACGAATTAATTAATGTTTTGTTGATGCAGGCTTATGAGTGCATTGCCATACAAGAAGATGCTTCTTGATTTGTCGACAGGAGAATCCAGTGGAATGAACTACTCTTCTACTTCACCTACCTAAAAATCTTTCTTGATTTCTTTTTATAAACCTTTTTGAGGTTTTTTATTTTATTTTTACGATGGTAATATGTTATTTTTAATCATTAGATTATGATTATAGCCTATACCATTTATATATATTTACGTGCGGGAGAAGGCGTTAGGGCGTCTCTGTATTTGATCATTGTTTGTAATGCTTTGATCTATTATTGTAGGATTATTACTTTATAACCTTAAGCAATAACAGATATACGTTTGTCATGTCTGTCAAGAATTTAAGATCGAATAAATATTCACTATTGTTATTAAATTATCTTTTTCTGATCACAAACGAAAATTTTGGATACATTTGCTAAAGAGAATAAATACCAAATTCGTGATCATAGATATTTATATTTATTGAGGCAGAGAAATTATATCGTAGGAAAGTAGTAATGGTGAAGGAGATGTATATCTCCATAGAAAAGTTTGGTGAGGAGGACCGAAAATAAAAACAAAAGAGCTGTGAAACTGTAAATTCATCACAAAAAATACGTTCATATTTTATGAGTGGATAAGAACGAACGATCCTCGTCTTATCAGTATTGCATATCTCACACCATTTACTCTTGGTGTCCTTACATGCCCCCACCAAGTTGTGCAATTGGAACTACCAGTCTACCACTACACAATTCAAAAGTACATTGTTGGGGCTAATTTTAGTCCGTTTGTGTTTTGTTATATCAACTGATGGATTCTTATGATTCCTAATGCTCATTTTAAGTGTTATCTCATTCATTCTCAATTAAATACACTCTTCTTAGAAAGAGATTTTTGTGGAAATTATGAGATGATATTTCACTATAGGGATAAACACATTTATAGGAGAGGATAATGTGCGCTGACATAAACGTTTACCTATATATAATGTATGTCATTTATATTCACAACAAAAGACAACCTGAACATATAAAATTAGAAGATGATACTTTTATATTTAGTGTGTTATGTCTTTTGAATTAGTCGATATGTTCTTTTTTTCCAAAACATGTCTTATGTGGATTTGGATCCGGGTTGTGACACATCAACATTACCGGTACAAACCACTATACTACATGTTTATACATAATTTAGTTAATAAATATAAGTTTGATTTTGATTTGAAATTTTTGTATCATTTTTCATTGATTTAATGTTAGAAAAATGTTGAGACAAGCCAACGTTTCATCTCTCTTGTTTATCTATTGGTATTGAGAACGATTTAAGGCTATAAAAAATGTAAATTGACCAGTGGTTGTGTAGTCCTATTTTCCATGAATCTTCATTGCTCAAGTTTTTGTTGGTGACATTTGAAAGAAATAATTGAAATGGGTGGCCTAAAATGAGCGATTTAACGTTATACATTTTGTTTTTCCGGAAACATAGCTTTCCAAAAAAATTTCTAATGTCTTCTCTCTTTGTTTGACAACTCACACAACTGGTTGTTCGTCATTAACCTAAATATAAACCAAACTTGTATTATCTCTAAGGTTTGTGTGAACATAAAAAAAAAAAA
>NC_025700.1:17419576-17421512 GCF_000633955.1 Camelina sativa
AAAAAAAAAAAAAAAAAAACTTGTTATTTTAGGCTTTGTCGTGGACATGTCTTGTGCTCAACACAAGACAAGGACATGGATATTTTACGATCAACAGTTTTACCTAAATCACCGGCAAAAACATAAATGTCTTACGTTTCAAACTTCAAAGTACATTTTTTAGATAAAGCCTGAATTTGTTTTTTAATATATGTATCAGTCATCCATTGGTTATAATCAATTATATGTAGGTATCAAACCTTATAACAAAAAAAAAGAAGAAGATACACGTATCAATCATTCGTTGGTTATAAATAATCATATAGATGATTGGGGTGTGGAATTTAACATCACTTTTAAAAACAGAAACAAAATTTAGAAGAATCAGAGTCGATTATGAAATATCAAGGATACTACGCCAATTTTTTTAATGATAATTAACCGTTAAAATAATATGCCTTAACAGTTTGAATATCATAAGATTATAAAGTAGTAGATAACTCTCAAGTTTTATAATGGTTTTGAAAGATATTTATTTTGTTTTTTCCTGTTGGAATAAATGTTTCATCAAATGAAATGTTAAACAATATAATAGTATTCAATTTCGAACAAACAACATAACACCTGAAATAAAAATAATAAGGAACTAATTTATCAAAACTCACCAAAAAAAACTTAAAAACAAAAATAATTCCCTGTCAAATTTTGAAAGTTTAAAAATGTTTTGCAGTTATTGCTATTCCCCTAAAATTAGAAGGCCAAACGGCTTCACTCCACCCACTCTCTTGAAGGCCTCCTTTGGCCCAAACTTAGTTAAAGATGTTACATATTTTTATAACCTAGGGGTCTGTGGTATTAAGACTTAAGTGGATAGTTTTTCATCATCATCAGAAGAAGGCAAGAAACCATCATGGAAACAAAATGTGGGCTTGTAGATTAGTACATTACGGTCTTGAAGAGAATAACGTAAACCTTGTCCATATGAAAATATAAGAATCCACCAAGGGAAGAGGCCGAGTAAAATATGAGCCGAAGCTGGTTCTAAACTTCTAATGATGCAGTTCCATGCCGGGCCATAAGCGGAGTTAATGTCCTGATTTGTACAAACATCTCATATAATTTCAAAATAAAAAAAAACATCATAGACAACTTAAGAAGCTGCATTGTTTCGGTCCAAGTATTTAATGACCTATCTACATGTAGCACAGTGATATAGACTACTTGGTCTCGTGGGCAAATACTAACTCTGAGCTATATAAGGCAAAAATCATATGCAAAACCAACTCTGAGCTATATAAGGCAAAGTGATGCTATAACAAGAACATCCAAATTCAGAATAATTCAGCATCTCTTGACTTTTTAATTCAGACCACACTATCTATACTCATAAAGGTTGGTACTTGGCCAAAAAAGAAAAAAAAAATCACACAGAATGGGCCTCTATTTTTTTGGGCTGATAATAGTATATGGACCTCCCTTGTGGGTAGCTGTTATAAAAATCAAAACATATGCTTTCTCAAATTAACGTTTGAAATAAGACAATTTAGCGCTTGAATTAAGACAATTTAGCGTTTTCAACTTTTTATGTTTAGGTATTTTGGTTCGATTATCGTATCAACTGTTCTACTGACTCTATTCAATGGTCGTCTCGTCTATATGCATAAAAGTAATGACTGCGAAGATAAGTTTAGACACCGAGACAACTCTTTCTCTTCTTCACTAATTACGGGCTTACAATACAGTTGGTTAAGTAGTTGAAAATAAAAGAGTGGCAATAACATAAATAAAAAAGGGGTTTAGGGTGGCCTCAAGTTTTCCAGCACACCTCTAAAGGAGAGATAGTAACTAATAAGACCATCGCTCATCGCCAAGAAGAATGGCTTGAGAAGTAACCGAGAAGGCCGACGAGTGGTGCGTTGATGTAAGTCGTGGGCTCAGACTGCTGGAAGTAAGGTCT
>NC_025700.1:17422466-17424973 GCF_000633955.1 Camelina sativa
CATCGCTCATCGCCAAGAAGAATGGCTTGAGAAGTAACCGAGAAGGCCGACGAGTGGTGCGTTGATGTAAGTCGTGGGCTCAGACTGCTGGAAGTAAGGTCTTGAGTCGGGAAAAGCGTCAGTGACATTAGGTCCACCAACAACGGCACCAACCAGAAGGTTTGGGTTAGGATTTGGGCTGAGGAAATAACGAGAGCCTTCCTTGCATCCTATATGGCTTGGATGAGCTGAAACCGAAGGAACCGAGCTGCCACGGTGGTGAATCCTACGTGGAAACTTTTGACCGTATCCAACCATGTAAGAGAGTCCCATCGGGTTGTCTCCTAGAATGTAGTCCACCTGTTCACATTAAACAAACAACATCAAACAAACGGCTATATATGTGTTTCTTGATCGATCTGGTCCCAAAGACCAAAAACGGCTATCTAGATGTTATTTTTGTTTTGGTTTGAGAAATTTGGGACCATTACCTGACGCTTGGCGACTTGGCGGAGGAGAGATGGGGAGGCAGTTAATTCGCCACAAGGCACAACCTTTTTGGCATGGCTCAGATAATTAGAGTAAGCCAATAGGAGGAAAGATAGTGATGTTACATGCTGCATGTTACTCCCTCCAGTCTTCACTAGTAGCCCTCCTGTGTATATAAGACAAAATATATCAGATTACTACTAATTAATTAAAGATAAAAACATTACAAAAAGTTTGAACATTTTGAGAGGAAAAGACAAAAGTAAAAAAAATCACGTGAATGTGGGAAAAGTACTTTGATATTAGGAAAAATGATGGGTTTTTCTTTGTTTTCTTTACCTCGAGAGTATTGGACTTGAGGGTGAGAGATTCCAGGCAATATAGAACAAATAAACCCATCTGCGTTCTGCTTGAAAGACTCAAAATACTCTGCTTTTCCCATTAGCACTTCCTGTTTTCAAAACAACAAGACAAAAAAAGAAACTTTATATAAAGATCACGGTTTTGGGATATGGACAAAGCTAAATACAGTATATAATAACAAAGAAAGATCAAGGATTGGACAGAAGTAATGAAAAAAAAACAAAAAACACAGAGCGCCATGTGAAACTGAGATGATGAAAGGGTCTTGACTCCTTGACAAATCAATTTTGCGGAAGATACCGTTGAGAAATGACAAAACAATAAAACCCACTTAGGCTTTTGCAGCACAATGGGAACAGGTAAGGGAGGACATGACACTTTTTTTTTTCTTTTTTTCACAGCCTTTTGAGTTTTGAGCCACATGCTTTGTAACAATAACCAAAGACTTTTTTACCCTTCTCTCTTTTTTTACTGTCCCCACTTGACCTAATAGGCCTGAGCCTGATACTCTGATACTAATAATAATGTTGCTGTATACCTTAGTTTTTTTAATACTCTATATCCAAAACCACAAATAGGACGTTTACTCATGTGATACACCACATGCAAACTCCTTCCAACAGGAAAGGACACAAAATCCATACTGTATACATTTCACCTACCTACATTTGATTATCAAGTTTCTATATTATATAATACACAAACTTTTTATCCATTCACTAGTCAAGTAGTCATGGATCATGGGGCCATGTGAGTCTCTGGCTTCCATTTGGTAAGGTTATACTATTAAAAATTATATGATGCCAAATCTAGGAGGCATGTTGAGCACACATTGGACAAAAAAAAGGGGAATGTCCAATGAGGTATGTCTTACCTTAAGATTTTAGCTCCCACATCACATGACCATTTCTAATTGGCTAATTCCCATTATTCATCATGTGCAAGTTCCAATCATCTACCTCCCTATTCTATCTTCTCTTCATTAAAATATCCCACATCACTTTTCTATATAAAACACGACCGTACCATGATCCTAGTTGTTTAAAAAGACTCGATTGGTTCACACATCAAAATCTAAAGCCGGTTTTGTTCAAGATAAATGAAGCATATGGAAGACCAAAATATAACTAGATAGGTCATAATTGTAATGTGAACACCACTTCCAATTATATGATCAAAAGTCGTGCCACAAACACGTGATAACCAGACACAACCATCTCTGATCTCTCTCTACCTATGTTAATTTAATTCTTTAGTAGTCCCCTTGCAACCAAACAACACACAGAAAAAAGAATTCCAAAAACAAACAAAAAAACACCACTCTTTCCCTAAAACCTCGCTAACACCACACCAAAATCTTGACACTTATGATGAAATTATAAACCAAACAATCAATCAATGCGCACCAAAAACCATGCAGTGTTGACCACAAACGTGATGGAATAATAAAAGAATGGTTCAATTACCTTGGAGATTAAGACATTAATCCCAGCGTGCTTATTGTCCCAACCAAACTCATTAATTGTATCTCCAGCCTTAAGAATCACCTCATTCTTCACAATGAATTCTCTGTACGCTCGTTTCCTCGAGGCTTTGTGCAGCCACGCCGCACCCCATAGTAACTCATCCTGCACCAGATGTTCAAAAACGTCACAATCAAGAATTTATCATTATCC
>NC_025700.1:17426564-17450835 GCF_000633955.1 Camelina sativa
TTACAAAAAGTTTGAACATTTTGAGAGGAAAAGACAAAAGTAAAAAAAATCACGTGAATGTGGGAAAAGTACTTTGATATTAGGAAAAATGATGGGTTTTTCTTTGTTTTCTTTACCTCGAGAGTATTGGACTTGAGGGTGAGAGATTCCAGGCAATATAGAACAAATAAACCCATCTGCGTTCTGCTTGAAAGACTCAAAATACTCTGCTTTTCCCATTAGCACTTCCTGTTTTCAAAACAACAAGACAAAAAAAGAAACTTTATATAAAGATCACGGTTTTGGGATATGGACAAAGCTAAATACAGTATATAATAACAAAGAAAGATCAAGGATTGGACAGAAGTAATGAAAAAAAAACAAAAAACACAGAGCGCCATGTGAAACTGAGATGATGAAAGGGTCTTGACTCCTTGACAAATCAATTTTGCGGAAGATACCGTTGAGAAATGACAAAACAATAAAACCCACTTAGGCTTTTGCAGCACAATGGGAACAGGTAAGGGAGGACATGACACTTTTTTTTTTCTTTTTTTCACAGCCTTTTGAGTTTTGAGCCACATGCTTTGTAACAATAACCAAAGACTTTTTTACCCTTCTCTCTTTTTTTACTGTCCCCACTTGACCTAATAGGCCTGAGCCTGATACTCTGATACTAATAATAATGTTGCTGTATACCTTAGTTTTTTTAATACTCTATATCCAAAACCACAAATAGGACGTTTACTCATGTGATACACCACATGCAAACTCCTTCCAACAGGAAAGGACACAAAATCCATACTGTATACATTTCACCTACCTACATTTGATTATCAAGTTTCTATATTATATAATACACAAACTTTTTATCCATTCACTAGTCAAGTAGTCATGGATCATGGGGCCATGTGAGTCTCTGGCTTCCATTTGGTAAGGTTATACTATTAAAAATTATATGATGCCAAATCTAGGAGGCATGTTGAGCACACATTGGACAAAAAAAAGGGGAATGTCCAATGAGGTATGTCTTACCTTAAGATTTTAGCTCCCACATCACATGACCATTTCTAATTGGCTAATTCCCATTATTCATCATGTGCAAGTTCCAATCATCTACCTCCCTATTCTATCTTCTCTTCATTAAAATATCCCACATCACTTTTCTATATAAAACACGACCGTACCATGATCCTAGTTGTTTAAAAAGACTCGATTGGTTCACACATCAAAATCTAAAGCCGGTTTTGTTCAAGATAAATGAAGCATATGGAAGACCAAAATATAACTAGATAGGTCATAATTGTAATGTGAACACCACTTCCAATTATATGATCAAAAGTCGTGCCACAAACACGTGATAACCAGACACAACCATCTCTGATCTCTCTCTACCTATGTTAATTTAATTCTTTAGTAGTCCCCTTGCAACCAAACAACACACAGAAAAAAGAATTCCAAAAACAAACAAAAAAACACCACTCTTTCCCTAAAACCTCGCTAACACCACACCAAAATCTTGACACTTATGATGAAATTATAAACCAAACAATCAATCAATGCGCACCAAAAACCATGCAGTGTTGACCACAAACGTGATGGAATAATAAAAGAATGGTTCAATTACCTTGGAGATTAAGACATTAATCCCAGCGTGCTTATTGTCCCAACCAAACTCATTAATTGTATCTCCAGCCTTAAGAATCACCTCATTCTTCACAATGAATTCTCTGTACGCTCGTTTCCTCGAGGCTTTGTGCAGCCACGCCGCACCCCATAGTAACTCATCCTGCACCAGATGTTCAAAAACGACAAAATCAAGAATTTATCATTATCCAACGGCTGATACTAAAACGGGTAAAATAGTAAAAACTTTTACCTGGTAACCGTTGAAATCACAGTAAAAAGGACACACCGCGTGGTATAGACTGTTACTGTACGCGCCGCGATATCTGTTAGCAAACGCGAATACCTGCTCCCACGTTTTCACATTACAACAAATCAAATCAAATCAACAAAACATTTATATTCCAAGTCCGTGAATTTGTGATACTATATATCTTCTCTACGTAAGATCAAATATTTTACTCAAACGTACATTTACGTAAGAACAATACTCAAAAAAAAGTCAAAACTATTAAAACGAATCATAGACATGGACCAATCATCAGCAAAAATAAAGTACTCAACATTATGGAAAAAAAAAAAGAATCTCTTCTTTCACAAGCAAAGAATAATTGATTAAAATTGAAAACTTTTAATTATTTAACCTGTATTTATATTAAAGGATGTCAAAATTAAAAAAAAAAAAAACTGTATTTATTAATGGAAAAAAAAACAAAGGGAATAATAATAAAATTTTTGCTTTAACGGCCACAGTTGTCTTTGACTATATTATACTACTAATTACTAAGCACTTTATCAATTACACCATATTAGTAATAATTAAAATAAAAAAATTACCACAATCAATGAACTGGTTTAAGTGATGAACCGTAACGTACCCGTGTAGCCCGGTCTAGTAAACGTCTGGAGTAAGCAGGATCGCGTTTCCTAAACACGATTGAAGCAGCGGCCAAAGCGGCTGCGGTTTCACCAGCGACGTCAGAGCCAGGATGAGCTCTATCGATTTTGTAAACGGAACGAAGCGTGTCCATATCTTCAGGCCTTTCCCAACAGTTGTGATCGGAGTAAGCGTCTCCAACTTGAACGAAGACGACCCCGGGAATCTCCGTCGCTTTTAAGAGGTAGTCCGTTCCCCATTTAACGGCTTTGACGGCGTTTCTTAGCTCAGGTCCCATTGTTTTGCCGAAATCTATTATACTCCATGAAAGCATCGTCGTCGTGAAAGCCATCGGGAAACCGAACTTGACGTTGTCTCCGGCGTCGTAGTAACCACCGGATAAATCAACCTTAAGAGAGAGAGAGAGAGAAAATGTGAGGAAAATGTCGTCGGGGAAGAGAGATGTTTTGAGAAATGTAGGTAAGAGTACTTACTCCGGCGGAGGAACCGTCGCGTAAAGCAGAGTCACGGCGCCATTTGAGACGTTGATCTGGAGGGAGTTTACCGGAACGCTGGCCTTCGAAGAAGAGGATGCTTTTGCGTAGAGCGTCGCGGTAATCGTGACCGGCGGAGTGAATCGGCGGGGAAAAGAGAAGAACGGCGAGCAAAATCACCGGGAAAATTAGGGATTTTCGCGCCATTCTTTACTCTTCTCTGTTTTTTGTGCTTTTTTGTGTTTGTTAGTGTGAAGAGAGAAGGTGAGAGAGGGGGCTCTTTATACTAGAAAAGGTCCTCTTGGATTCCAGAATTAGAGCCAATGAATGATCACCACGTGGGATTATTTGATTGGACGTAGCTCCATGTTAGATTGGGGTATGGGGGTTTTGGATTCCGAGGCGAAAATGTGCCTTGACCGGGTTTTTGAATAACCGGGTTCGGGTTTTAGGGTTTGAGAGAGTTTAATGAGGACGGTGTGGGAGGAGTGGTACGCCGTCGGTACGGTGTGAGAGAGAATCCAAAACAAAAAAAACCAAAAGTTGAAGTCTGTGATATGAATTATGAAGAAAGACAAAAAAAAAAATTAATAATAATAATAAAGTGAGTTTTAACGATTTTTTTTTTACCATGTGACACACCGTCGTATTGGCAAGCGACACGTGTTGTGATCTAAATTAGGTGATTTTGGAGTTTTGTGATTAATGTTTTTTGCTTTTTATTTCCTCTTTTTAACCAAGGCATAATTAGTAAATCACTATTGAAATTTGATTTTTGGTTTCCCATTAATTTTAGGCTTTATTGGACCTACAATTTGGAAAAAGATTCCTCTCATTTGTGAATTTTCTTTGTTGTTGTTTTATTTACTCGATTTCAATAGCTTATTTTGAAACAAATCTTGTGGTTGTGAACTTGTGATTATGAAACCTCTTTAAAAACTCGATCGATGTATATAGTAACGTAATAAATTTTTAGCTAAGATCCAAATTCTGTCGATTGAAATCTGTAATCCACGTACTCATGTGATAGACAAGACATCTTGCATTTGGTTGATTCGAGTGTGAAAATTATTAATTATATAGTATTTTCAAAAAAGTTTATTGTATTCTTCTTGATTTTTATGGAAATGCCATTTAGTTTGATGAGTATACATTTCCTTGTTTGGTTCTTTGTGCTTCTTTATAACCTCTATCATGAAGAAAACTTTGTGAAAAAACATTATGATTCAAACACACAATCAATAACTTATTTTCAATGAGGCTTAAGGCAATGGTGCTTAACAGCTTAAGGTAAAAGAATATCTAGTTAGAAACATTATTAAAGCACATTATCGATTCAAAAGACTATTAAGATTTGCATATGTTTTGGTTTGACGTATGATGTTGTATGGAATATGCAGGAGGCTAGAAAACATTATTATTTTCCCACATATACAGGTTATAAGATTAAGAGATGGACTGAGATTTTGGTGTTATGGTGAAAAACTGATGAGATGATTACGTCAAAATCGTGAGATTGTTTTGTGTTGGCAACGGTTAATTAAGAGGTAGGTCAAAAGCATAGACTAATATGTTAATTTATCAGTTGAAAAAATTCTGATGGAATATAAATTGGAAAATAAAAAAAGAGAGTAGCCCTCATGCATGGCACATGAAAATGCTAATCATTATGTGACTCATATACAATTGCTAATAACTCCAATTGATCGTCGTTAATAATTAAAACAAGATAGCTGGAAATCATAGAATAGAATCATTAACATGAATTTATCAGTACGTACGTATTTTAATAACAAAGCGACATATGTCCGAGTAATGAATGAATCATCCATCCTTAATCCAAATTTTAAATCTCCGGATAGTACGGTTTCAAATGATAATTATGCATTTATGCTATTGCACCCAAAATGTAAAACACGAAAGGCCAAAAACCCTTATCCGACGCCGTTTTTGCTGGAATTATCTCTAACAATGCGAAATGGTGGTGATGATTAATGGGTACGAACTGTTTTATGGGGTTGACTAATACATAAGCCTAATAAAGGATTGTTGTAAATAGTGATCTGACGCATGTGATCCCCCTCGCTGTATTAGTAAGCCACGTAACTCTTCGCAAACATTTTTGTTCATTTATTTAAACTACAATTATACTATTTCTGTTCTCAAGCAAAATTATTTTGCCAAAGAAAGATCGGGAAGAGAAGAGAAAAGGTAACAAAGGATTATTATGATACCCACATGTCTTTTTAATTCCGTGAATTCAGGTCAATTTGATTAGTATTCTTGGGGTCATAGTAATTAATGTAAACAACCAATGCGTTAATTATTCACCTATAAAATTGTATTTTCATGGTTTTATGTTTATCAGGCAGGTTAGAGTAGTATATCTCTGTATTTTTTTGGGACTATTTGATTCAACAACTTTAGGAACTCTGTTGTTTTGCATTTAAATCGTTGAATGGGAACTTAATAGCGTTTAACACGTCGAAGCTCCTAATATTATGGGGTACATTGTACGTTCTCATTCACTATCTAAGTCTTTAATGCAACACAATTATTATGCCTTTGTGGTTTGTGTCAAAATAAAACACATGCAGACAAAAATGTCCAAAAGCAATGTTGTAACAAAAGGCGGTCGTAATTAGGCAGCAAAAGGCGGTCATGTTTTGTTTTATTGTGTAGTTCAAGTTTTTAGTTAAAGATTATAGTGTTACCGACCGATACAATTCTAGTAGAAAAATATAGGTATCTCTGCCAATCAGATTGCTAACAAATTGATGACCCGTACTACACATTTTATGACTAACATTGAACTATTATTTCACTTCTTGTTATGCACTATTTATCCCTTCTGCTATGTCCATTACACACTAATTTGATTCACTTGTCTCTCATAGCGGTTGTGCTATTACTGCTCTGCTTGGATCATGTGTTACACACTTACACCGCTGTTGCCAAGTGAAATATTTATGGGCTTATTAAAGCTGCCCAACATGACAAAGCCAACGTTTATTTCTTACGAAGGCCCAAATAAATTAACATTCGAAGCCTGTTGTATTTACAAAATAAATGTGACTCATCATTTTTTTTNTTTTTTTTTTTTTTTTTTTTTGGCAAACTATAAATGTGACTCATCATATGATCTTTTTTATTGAGTTATATCAAATTATCAATCATACAACCAGAACACACATAAACTTCTTTGATTAAGATTTAAGACCCCTATTGTTGAGAATAAGGATATATATATATATATATAGCATGCACTTGGCAACAGTGGCTCACGCAATGACTCCCTTAAGACGATCAATGATGTCCATTTTAACCGGACTCTCTGGTGAGTCAAAGGATTCGATACAACCTCGTCCATATAGTCTATGTCTAAGAGCATATCCGAATGGACCCAAGCACTTTATCTTTGAAATCTGCCCTTGACATGTCCGCAGGCTTAGGGACCAAAGACTTTTTATAATCAACCGAGGTATCGTGGTTTTCGGTTGTGCTACACTACTCAAGTCATTTATCGCCACCGGTCCAGTCAAATTTGTGGTCTAATACAAAATAATTTTTTTCTTATGGATTTTATAGATAAAATTTTAAAAGTGAAACAAAATCTTAAAATTTCAGAAAATGAGGCCTATTTTTGCAATAACAAAATAGATAAATTTACAAATTGAGGCCAAATATATAACTTTCATAAAACTGAGACCTCTTTTTGCAATCAAAATATATTTTGAGGCCTATTTTTGTTACTAAAAATCTCAAAATCAAAAATTTTGGAGGCCCAATACTAATGTGTCTTGAGAATGTGTCAAGAGCCGGACCTGATCGACATTTAAATATTTGTAATGTATATCGAATATTTAAGTTATTAGTTTCATAATATGATCAAATTATTTTTATCGTCACATAAAAATTGTTACTATTTACTATATATATCTCCTAAATTATCTTTAATATTTCAACATTTTCAATGTATATATAGCTTTACATTATTTTAAAAGAAATTGAAGTTGAGCTATCACATCTCCTAAATTATCTTTAATATATATTATTAATTTCTGTCTCAATTAAATTGTTTATTTATCAATTTTTAATTATTTAACAACTAAACCGTTAAAAAAAAGAAACATGCATGCAGAAAATTGTTGGCAGAGCATTCCGGTTCACCTTTAAATTGAACCAAAATTTTAGCTCTTAAAAATCTCATATCTAAAAAATGATAACATGACGGATAATAAAGTCATTTCAAAAACCCTATATAAGTAACTCCAAAAGAAAGGCTCATCACTCATGAATCAAAAAGTCCAAACACATCACACAATACGGTAACAACGATGAGACATATTCTCTTTATTCTTCTCTCATCATCGCTTCTCCCGCCAATCCTCACCGTTGATCCCCCACTCCCTTCATCTGACGGCTCCGATTTCATCCGTAAGAGCTGCAACACCACACTATATCCAGACCTCTGCTTCTCAACTCTCTCCACTTTTGCCAACTCCATCCAAAATGACTCGAACCGCCTCGCACGCGTCGCCATCTCCTTCACTCTCCACAACACTCTCGACCTTCTCTCTTACCTCCAAAACTCTTACAACCGCGACCACCACCCAACCCCCGTCCTCAGAGACTGCTTCGAGAATCTGAAAGACGCCGTCGATGATATGAGAGGTTCGATGAAACAGATGAAAGAGCTTGTCTCTGCGTCTGGCTCAGTCCAATCATTTAGGTTTCAGATGAGCAATGTCAAAACTTGGCTTAGCGCAGCTCTCACTGACGAATATACTTGTACGGACGGGTTCAAAGACGTCCACGAAGACAACTCCATCAGATATGACGTCTGCTCACGAGTTGATGCCGTCAAGAAGCTGACTAGCAATGCCCTCGCTTTAGTTAACCGCTACGCCGACGAGGCAATAATACATTAATCAATATCTCAGTCATCGATCAAGTCTTTCTTTTTCTTGAAAATATGAATTACATACTTGAAAAGTTTTTTTAAATGTAATTAAGAAAAAAGTTAATAATGTAATAATAAATGTGAGTTTCCTTTGTTGTTAATATATTGAGTCGAAATATTTATTTGCTTGGAAGTTGGAATTTAGTTCAGTCTTTCCAAATAATATAAAACGACAACAATGTAAAAGGAATCAGCAAAATCTTGTCGTTTTTCTTCGATTCAGTGTCGTTTTGAGGATTTCCGAAGATATTTTACAGTAAATATATAAGTACGTTTACAAGAACGTGATAAATAAACAATTGAACATTTATATCTATGTTTACGTCTAAATAAGTTTCTTGATTTATTGATAAAGAAGCCGATCGACGCATAATTGAAATTTGCATGCATGCGCTGTCGCTCCACTACAATATACTCGGTTTGAAGTATATTTTGTCGGAGGTGCTATCGAATAAACTCAAATATTACAGGAGTATAGATAATTCTGTTATGTAGAGGAAAAAAATAAACTTATATAATCATTTGGCCCCTTTTATTATCGATGTATATAAAATTAAAATCAAACATGAAAATAGTTGTAAAATATTATAAATCTGTAATAATTGGTTTTTTCAAGATATCATATATTTCGGTTGACACGCTATCACTATCCAATACTATAATTTAAATGATGAGATAAAGGAGGGAAGTACAATCAATAATACACTATTTTCAAATTTCTTTCGTATTTTGGTATTTTGTAATCATATGCATTTTATTGTAAAGTATTAATTAACTAATACGGACAAAGAGCCAACTCAACTAGAGTTTCTCTCATGCTACGGAATAAAATACGAAACCCAACGCATCCTGAAACGTCTCTCGATCTCCATGACTCCATTCTCTAATATATATTTGATTATTTACGATGTTTGCAAAGCGCATAGACACAAAACACTTTCTTAAACACTGATAAAGTATGCATGAGTTTGCATATGACAGATCTACTAGACTAAAACACTTGGGAAGTTTATAGTTAGTTAAGACTTAAGACTTCACTTGTTTATATATGTCATATCATCCGATCCATTGATTTCTAATCCGGACGGAGTTCTTCGTCTTATACACTCGGATTCAATCATTAAACACTGAACCCTTTTATATATGGAATATCTATCTAAGTCTGCGACTATGTATAACCTGTAGTGTATTTTGGTGTGAAAGTCCACACTTTGAACTACATTCAACGCAATGATTACATACACTAGTTGACGCTCTAAGATTACTCATGAGTCAACCCCATATAAACGAATATTCGTACCAACTCTACCTCACTGATGTATCTAATATAATATTTACTTTTGTAACATAAAAAAAATGTTACGTTTTTCGATTATTATTTTAAAGTATTCTTGTAGGACTCTTTCAATATTTGGCAGTACAATTTTACAAAAACTACAAAATATATACACATAACATCATTACAAAAAAAAATTTTGTTACCGAATGATAGGTGGTCTTACACTAAACTCGATGCTTTGAATATAGATAGAACCAAGAGACATACCCAAATGTATAACATAGCTAACAATCAACTTTATATTGGAAATTGATGGTTAACTAAATCATTTTGTCATTGTTGAGACAAAAACCAAGTAAAAGACAACAAATAGGGAGAAAGGACAACGGAAGAATGCCTAAACTGGGAGGAGTGCTTGTATGGTAATGATGCCTTTCTTGACTTTTGGATTTTAAAACCAAATACTGTAAGAACCCGTGAACCATGCTCATCCTTATTTATTTTTTCAACAAAGACTATAAAACCTAGGACATATTTCTGTTATATGCTACTACTCTTTTTTTTAATCTCTTTTTTTCCGTGGGTTAATTAATCTCGCGGTTTTGTATTACCGATAACTTAATAGTTCTAATTGGTGATCACGTTTAAACAAGACGGTTAGAAAATTTTGAACAGTTAAAAAGAGAGCGGTTAAAAATAGCAGATAAAAAAGATGGTATAGTAGAAAAGAGTGGTTGAGTATTTTGCTTGATTGGTAGCATTATAACGGTTGAATAGTACACATTATATTAAATTATAAAAAATTAAATTAATTTAGTTCAGTAATAAAATATGGAAAAACATATTATATATTATAACATGAAAACTTAATAACCAATAAATTATAAAAATCATATGTAATAATAAATATATTTTAAATTTCCTAATTTGAAATATTAATGGTTGTTGTGATGATTATCTAAAACATTTCAAACATATAAATGTAATTTAGTTCCACAATGAGGCTAATTATAAGTTCTTACAAGTGAATCTGTCATTATATTAAAATTGTGTAAATATTTTTAAAGTCTAAATTAATAACTAAACATAAAAGTTTATCGGGCTAATTTGAAAATCCAATCAAATTTACTTCTTCACATGTATTACTACATACATATTAATATTTTCCACTTTTTTAAAAAATCATCATTATGAACAAATATTTAATGCAAAAAAATTGTTTAATCTTCTTGGTTTGCAACCGAAGTTGCCAAACACTCATATTTTTTGGTGGTTGGTTTTCATCTTTTCAACTGCTCAAAATCACTTTCAACCATTCACTCCTTTCATCGACTCCAACTGCTCATCCCAAATACCATCTCCAACCCACATGATGATTGATAGCCATTTGAACATCTCCTTTGCAAAAGAAGCGATTGAGTGCTACCAATCAAAGCCAATAAACATTTGAATTCTAGTTTGCCATTCGCATCCTCTCGGGTCCATTATCTATTTGTGTACACCGCACCCCACAGGAATTAGGTATCAGTTATTGTTGGATCGCTTTTTCCTCTTGCTACCATCTGGCACACATGCTCCGATGTTGTGGCATTTTTCTTTTTCTTTTGGGGAGTCGAACAAAGCTAGAATTTGATTGCGAGCCTAATGTATTTTCCATTATTGTATAGACGTATAATTTTGTATAATATCGTATCATTCGAGTAATTCATACGAAATGAAGTTATAAGAACAGTATTGTATCGGAGACATCGTCTTGGGTAACCTGTATTATGTAATGACGGTTGGGGATGATCGCCCGGTGAACTCTTGCAATTTTGACAGCTTTAAAGCAACATCAACCTGTGAATAATCAGACATTAACAACACAGTTTAGCGTTTTGTATTAACAAACATGACAAAGATCGATAAGGTATCTGATACTGACCAGAGGAGCGAGAGCATCCTGAGTATCTCTGCTAATCTTTGAGGCGTCCTTCTCATACTGTTCAATGTAGACCCTTACTGTCGCTCCTTCCGAGCCAGTGCCCGAGAGACGGAACACCTTCAATGTACAAGAGAAACAGACCCGGGTTAGCTTCTACTACACCAAGTTCTTGATTCTGTATTATGAAATCATTTTAGACATATCGACTTACAAGTCGTGATCCATCCTCAAACAAGTATCGGATCCCTTGGTGCTTTGAAACAGAGCCATCTACTGGATCATTGTACTCGAATTCATCTGCGCTTGCAACATTTGCCACTTCTGGATGAATTCCCTTTATAATCCTGACCAGTTATCCAAGAACATGAGTCGGAGTCTGAAAAGTCATTCAAATAAAAAAAGGAATGGATTTGAAAAGAAGTGGCGAGAGATACTTGTTGACTTCAGGAAGTGAAGATTGTAACTTAACCAAGAGCCCCATGAGTTCTTTAGCTGCAGTTGCGTCTACATTCTATGGATGAAATATTTAGAATTTGGTAAAAGGTATTTGTTTATTCTGCATATTTATTGTTTATAACCCAATAACGAAATTTTCAGTTTTACCTCATAGTCGTATCGAGTGTAATAGTGACGGCCATAAGTAGCCCAATGCTGGCGGACGATGTCTTCCACCGTCACGAGTTTTGCATTCCCTTCAAGGCTTTCCTTGTTCTTGTGAGCCAGTATGGATAACCAAGCAAGAACTGCCCAAATCCCATCTTTCTCACGGATATAATCCGAACCTGAGGAAAAAGGTTGTTTGTGAGCTGTGTACGGTTCTTAAAGTTGTAAGACATGTGATGAACTAGCAACAGAAACTAACCAGTTCCAAAACTCTCTTCTCCACATACAGAACACATCCCAGCATCCATAAGATTGCAAAAAAAATTCCAGCCTGTTGGAACCTGGAAGATAGATATATTAGAAAAACGGACCAAGTTACGTAATTCCAGTAGATGGAAGCTAGAGAGAAGCTGCACAGTGACATGTACCTCAAAGAACTTCAGACCTAAGGTTTTTGCAACGACATCAAGGGCAGCTGAGGTCGGCATGCTCCTTAAATACAAATGTGAAAGTTGAGAATTAAATGAGAAGATAAATATTGTACAATCCTATAATAAGCAAAAATGTATGACACCAAAGTCCACCTCTTTCAATCTATGAGCTAGAACATACAAAAAGAAGAACCGGAGTGCATACCTAGCAACACCTTTCAAACCAGAGCTGAAGTATGGTATGGCCGCAACAGCATTTGCAGCAATTATGGCAACTGAATCCGAAGGAGTTACAAAAAACCTGCGGAGAAGAGATATTTTGGTTAAAGGTAAGAGTGGTATACCCGCTCTACATCTCTGTGCGCTCACTTAAAAGTACATGAGTTTGCTACCTTTTACCAAGGATCATGTTTCTGTCTGCATCACCATCAGCAGCGGCGCCAAACTCTGGAGGCTCGACTGCGGCATCATCAGTTTTACTCAATCCCATGCGTGCCACTAGCAGAAATATCTACCTGTTGCGTTCAGTTACCTGTTGCGTTCAGGTCCCTCAAAGCTGGTTATACCAATAGCAGAAATATCTACCTGTTGCGTTCAGTTAACAAGACCAGTAAAAACATGATTAGTAAAATACAAGATGCACAAAAAAAGATGATGACAAATAAGAGAATCACTCAGAAATGTTAGATACCCTGGGAAGATCTTCCGCAATCGGGTACTCCTTGATTGTCTTTGTGTTCTCGTAAATCTTATCAGTGACTGATTCAGGAGCTTGTCCACCATTTTCCATATTGTACTTAATTCCGAAATCCTGTGAATAGAATAGCAGGAAACCAGCATATGGTTTCAGAGAGACGAACATATAGTTTTACTAAACTGATGCAACGATTCACACAGAATACCAAGTGAGTGTATCGAAGGGAATAAGCAAAAAAAACAGAACTGACCTCAGTAGGGCCACCAGGATTGTGACTTGCTGTTAATATAAACGCTCCTGTGTCTCTAGATCCCTGAAATTGGAGACTCGGGTTAGTTTCTCATCACGTCATTACAACAACCCAAGAGAAAAATAACTAGTAAGAGGATAGAGGAAGATATCTCACATCAGCCCCTACTCTTTCACGAATAATAGCTGATACAGCAGGAGTTGATAGCAGACCATTTTGACCAACCCACACACGTCTAACACCATTAGCCGCTGCCATCTTAACTATAATCTGTTCCAGGTAGGAATCAAAGTTGAGTTAAAAAGAATGATCATGCAACTATACCACTTGTATAGCCATCATTCAGAGGATAAATAACGAATGGTAAAAGCTTTTTTTTACCTGAATAGCTTGCTCTGAATAGTAACGACCATCACCAGAAACCACAAGTGTGGCACCTACACAAGTTATTTAAACAGATACAGCTTCTTAAATCAAAACTTGCAGTCATACAAACAACAAAACCTCTTTACCTAAACATACAAACATCTACCTTTAACTTTATCAGGAGTAAGAGCATTAAACGTCGCCTGAACAAAATTTTCTAAGTAATGAGGTTGCTTATACACTTTCACCTGTCAAATTAGACCCAACCATAACAAAATCCATCAGAGAGAGAATTGAACGACGCAATCCAAAGCGTCACTGACTACGTTGCTGCATCAGTCAGTACAACATGTAGTTTCGGAAATCTTCCAAATTCGATGATACGAAACTATAAAAATTCAAATCTCATCGGATCGGATCAGATTGTTGAACCAACTTACTAAAATTAACTTCAGTTCCTAATATCTACAAACCTTCTTACGGAGTCCAGAAGTTCCCGGTTTCTGGCCATCGATAGGCGAAGTGGAGACGACAGAGACCTTGAACGACACCATTTTTAAAATCTGTACAGAATCGAACAAGCTTGAAGGTGAAGGCCGAAGAAGATGATAAAAGCACTTTACCACAGAGTCTGAGGAAGGAGAGTAGAACGAGAAGGTGACGCGTGTCTCTTTTTTAATCTTTTACTATCTAACTTTTTTATTACTCTTAACAGTCTCCGACGAGTTTAATTTAATTAAAAACAAAAAAAGAAAAACCCTAAATCCTTCTCCGGCGGAACAATCACGAACTCCGGCGAGGCCGATGGAAAGAGGGAAAAACATGGAATCGCTCCCAACTGATCTCATTCTCGAGATATTCACGAGATTGCCGTCGAAGTCAGTGGCTAGGTTTCGTACCCTGTCGAAGCACTGGGCGTCTACGCTTCGCTGTTCGCAGTCCAGATTTCAAGAAGCTGTTCCTGACCAAGTCCTCGGCTCGTCCTCGTCTCTTGTTTGCCGTCGAAAGATATAGAGATAACGAGTGGCTCTTCTTCTCGTCGCCTCAGCCACAGAACAACCTACTATACAAGAGACGAGGACGTGATTATCATACAAAGTTCTCTGGAGACGTGAGCCAGTACATTTGTAGCTACGCCTCAGGTTTGATCTATTTCCCTTTTGTGCGGATCATTGATGAGGACAAGCCTTTGATTTGTAACCCTATCACCGGAATATATGATGGCTTACAAGTCAGGAAGTAGCAGGTCTAGAGGCTTTTTAGGGTTTGATCCCTTTGATGAGCAATTCAAGGTTTTGGATTTTCATAGCGTTCTAACAGTAGGAGGATCTGGAGAACCCAAGTGGAGGGATAAGGAGGGTATCCATTATGATCCGTATCATCGTTGTTCCAATGCAGGGATATGCATCAATGGGGTTGTGTATTACTTAGCTCAAACAATTATGGAACCTTCTTTTGTGATAGTTCCCAATTCTGAATGTTTAAAACTAATAAGGCCGACCCTTCACCAATTCTAATGAAACATTCGTATTGGGCCTCAAAATTTTGAATCCCATTTGAAGGTTTTTTTAAAACTAATAAGGCCTCAAAACTCCCAGAGTTAGTAAAAAGGCTTCTTAATTTGAAAAATGTCCAATAAGAGGCTCCCAAAAAGTCCAAAATTATTTAAAAGGTCCCATATTTTGAAAAAATATCCCATAATTAATAAAATAGGTTTTAAAATTAGAAAAAGGTCTCCATAATTAGCAAAAAAATCCCAAAATTTTAGAAGTTAATATATAAAATATTTTGACAGCCCCATATAGTTACCAAAACAAATATCAGCTTTTAGTATTTTATTATTTTAAAAAAAAATCCTTATTGGGCCTCGCATTTCACCGGACCGGCACTGGTGAGACACAAGAATGGGTGAGATATGTCTACACTCTGCCGCAGAATGAAGTCCTTGGTTCCTGCAAATTTTCAGTTGCTGGAGTGACTGCTACAGGTGACATTGTTTTGTGTATGAGATATACATGTAAACATGTGTTCTACTTCAATCCCGTAAAGAACACTCTCCAAAGTGTTGAAATCCAAGGTTTTGGAGAAGAGCTTGAAACAGTTGAGAATCGTGGTGTAGTTTATGCCTTTGTTGACTATGTAGAGGATCTTAGTCTTAACGATGCAAAGCAACTCAAGTCAAGCATTTCTCAAATCAAGAGTCTCTGCCAAGGGCAGCATAACCACATCGGGAAGAGGTATGATGATGGTATGAGCAGGGAGAAGAAATGAAAGAGATATTAGTGAAGATGAAGACAAATGAAGAAGAGAAGAGTATAAGAGAGTAAACAATGAGACAAGGAGTAGGTAAAAAACAATAGGGCATGTCATCTGTGCGTTTATGTTCTTTAGTTAATAGTTATAGACGTTGGTTTGGTAAGTCTCTGAATCAAATCTAGCTTTGGTAAATCGTATGTACCTTTTGACTAATATTGTTGAATCTAGATTTCTCTTATAATTCCATCTCTCTTCAATTCTAAATCAATAAAAAAAATTCCCAGATTGTAGAGTTTATATGTATAACTTGATGCTGTCTTCTACCGTTGCACATAAGTTTTGCCTAGTTACCATTGTCGGGACGAGGTCTCTGCAAGAAGAACGAGCGCAGCAGAACAGGTAAGAGTGTTTGCGAACCTAGAGTGAGTACAGGTGTTGATTTGTTTTTCTAATCTGATTTTCGAGGCCAAGCCAAATTAAGACTTGGTTTCAGAAAACACAAAATGGCAGCTGCAGGTTCCATTTCCATAGCTGAACCACATTGTTCAGCATGAACTAATTACTCTGTTTGATGTAAAATTACAATTAATGGTCATTGACAAATTTATCAAGAGAATAGTGTTTTTTAGAATGGGACGAGTTATTTTATTCTAATATACAAAATGTAACAAATGAATCATATATATATTTTCCCCCTATAACAAATCATACTACAAAGCTAAATCACTACCGCAGTCAAAAATAATAATTTACTTTTCAAAACGAATAAAATGAAAATATAGATTGCTCACTATTTACAATGGACCTGTGACTTTATGTACTTCAATAACTCATAGGTCTTTTACCGTGAGGATCTGAGCTAGAACTCTGACCAGCACTTCTAGTGGCATGAGTCCGTGTCGACGTCCTAGAAGATACGGGGGTACCTCTACCACCGGTTCCGGTGTTTGTATTCAGGTTTGAACCGAAAGAATCTGTACTCGAACCAGTGGTTGACATTGTTCCAAGTGATGCTGCTGCTGTTCCTGAGGAACGACGCGTCCGACGGCGGTATCTAGATCCCGGGACGCCAGGATGATCCGGTTCTTCTAGATGTCCAGGTTTTCTCGAGAGAAGTAGAGATACTCGTCTCATTGGTGGTCTTTGATGGGGATCACCTTGAACGCATAGCAGACCAATCTGAACGCAGAGTTTGACTTGGTCCGGATCAGCTGAAGCTGCTATGTCCGGGTCAACTATCTCCATGGTCCTGCCTTTCTTGTACAGTTTATATGCCTGTGTCACACAATCAGGAAATCTGTTAGCATCTATTACATTACGCTGGAGTATGTGATCAGAGAGACTAGAGGCTTTACCCATTCAAGAAGAGTCTGGTCAGGGTGTCTCATACTAAAACTCGAGTTCTTCTGTCCACTTACAAGCTCCAGAACCAAAACCCCAAAACTGAATACGTCTGCCTTAACCGATAGAACCCCGTGCATTACGTACTCTGGCGCCATATAACCACTGCACATAAGAAATAGAAAGAAGCAGTGAACGTTAATTAACATTCTACCATAAAACACCAACAAACAAAAAGAGTCCAAATGAGACATTTAGTAAAACGAATACGCAAAATGAGATTTGAAGTGTTAACGTTAGAGAAAGCATACTTGGTTCCTGCGACTCGAGTGTTGACATGTGTTACATCTTCCTGATAGAGTCTGGCCATCCCAAAATCCGCAATCTTAGGAACCCATTTTTCATCAAGCAAAATGTTGCCAGCCTTAATGTCCCTGTGGATGATACAGTTTGGCGCATCTTCATGGAGATAGAGAAGTCCTCGAGCAATGCCTGTTATGATCTCAAGCCTCTGCTTCCAATCAATCTCCGATTTTCTATTGGATTCTGCAATCAAATGGAGCAAGCACCAGATGTTAAAAACACCTTCTTACACTATCATTCATACTTAACTGTCTAATTATACAGCAGTAGCAACAATAGAGAAGATAACTTACTGAAGAGGACCTTGTCGAGGCTCTCATTAACGACGTACTCATAGACCAAGAGTTTATCATCACCGTGTGTACAATAACCCCAAAGATTAACGACATTGCGGTGCTGGACTTTAGCCAACAACTTAGCTTCGTTGACAAACTCGTTTTTGCCTTGCCTTGAAGCTTGAGCTAGCCTCTTCACTGCTATGTCTCTCCCGTCAGGTAATCTTCCCTATAACACACCAATCAATCTCATCAGCCAAAACTAACACAAGGCCATGAAAAAACACAGACACAATAATACACTTTCAACAACATTACAACCACAACACTCACTAGACTAATGTGATCTGCAACACCTAAAAAAGGAAACTTTGAGATCTGGGCATGTTAGAATTGGGGGTTACCTTGTAGACGGGACCAAATCCACCTTCACCGAGCTTATGGGTCGGATGAAAATCTCTGGTAGCGGAAACTAAAACTTGAAAAGAGAAGACTTTTTGCTCCAAAGCAGCAATTCGCTCAATATCATCTTCAAGACCTTTAAAAGTCAACGAAGAAGAGATGAGTCAATCAATTTACACAAACCCTAAACAAACCAAATGAAAAAGCTTGAATCAAAACAGGATCTTTACCTCGATTAGAGCTGCGTTTGAAAGGTTTGATGATGTTCTGAAAGAAATTCATGGACTTTGTTAAGCCCAAGTTGTTGCTCTTCTGAGAATGATTAGTGACCATCCCATGGGAAAATGCAACAACAGAGTGATTTTTAGAATCAAGAAAAGGTTTGATGATGTAAACGAAGAACAAGAAAGTAGAAGAAGAAGAAGAAGCTGATTGTGATTCGGTGGCGTAAAGAAAGGGTTTTGATCAGGTGACGTCTCAGCTTGTGATTTAGATTAGAGATGGGTTGAGGAAGAAGAAGCGAGTTTGTGATATTGTCTTTGGTTTTATTAGAAAAGTAAAGAATTTGAGATGAGAGATTCAAAGGGAGAGGTTATGTGAGGAAGGATGGCTTTAGAGACCAAAGTCAAGGATGAATTCGTGTTTTTTAGTTTTAAGATTTCGGACACAACACAACACAACACGAGGATAAATAATAGTCAACAAAGTCTTCTTTCTACTCTTGTTTTTTTTTTGCAAATTCAAACCAAATTCGCATTTTTTTAATGTTATTTTAAGGTGATGTCTGTATTAGGAAAAACGATGATGATTTGTATTTTATGATATTTCAAGTTAAAAACTTAAAAGTTTTAGACAGTGTGGTTTATTATTTGTTTATTGGAGATTTATAGAGAACGTTAGTTTTGAATGACTATTCTTAGACAATCCTTGTTGGTTATATAAGAGAGAGGATTTTGAAACCGTAAATAAATATAAATAAGAAAAAATATTAATTTTGGTGGGTAAACAGTATAGATTCGGAGTTTAAAATATTTCCGCTAAGACATAAAAGTGGTAGGGAAGATACAAGATCTATATCGTTTATATATATATATTTTTTTTATTTTGTTTTTAAAGACATTCAAATTTTGATTATTAATGAAGATGCTTTTAGTTTTGAATTTCTAATCATGTAGCCTGATTGAATGAATATCTTAGGATCATAAATTTCGTATATTAGTTTTACTGATAAAAATAAAAACTATTTTCTAAAAAATGATTTGTTTTGTAGTCGATCCAAACATTATTGTGTTCTTCATATGTTAAGAGTGGAGATTGCTATAGCCAATGCGACAGTGGTGGCGGCAATTAACAAGCCCCAGGATTGGCCACAATTATGTTATGTGTTGTGCGATATTCACAATCTGCTGAATGGCTTTAATTCTTGGAATTGTTATTAGGTGGTTGTTATGGCAAATAAGATGGCGATTGCTGTGCAAACAGTATCACGAGAGACAGTAGATTTCAGTCATATTTAATACTTGGAAGGCTATCTTTGGCTTCATGATCAAGTGCAGGCTGAAGAATAATGTTGTTGGTGTACTTGGTTATCTAAGTTTGGGCCGACGGTCTATTTCCCCATGAGAACTATTGTATGGAGCCAGATAGAGTCCAAACTTTGACCTCCATCTATATATCTCCGGAAAAAAAGTTCGAAGGCTAATTCTCCCCGAATCAAAAGTTCAAAACATGTATCTCCCCAAATTAATAGTTCAAGATCTATTAACCCACAAACTCGAGTTATGTTGGTTTCTTGTTTGTTATACCGACTATTATAGAACATAAACCAAAGAAAACCAGCTTTTGACCCAATTCTAACTTAAACTCAATTAAAACCTAAACCATGTTTCAGAAATCTAGTGGTAGCTTAATTAATTTAAATCTCAGCTTAAGAACCCCATTGAAGAATGGATGAACGAGTACATCATGAATCTTCCCAGGAGTTGGTGCATAATATTGAGAAAATTGAGCGATTCTCATTAGATTTCATAAGCATAAGTTTGCAAATATTTAAATAACAACAAAAACAAAAACAAGAAAAATTCTCAAATTTACTTTTAACACAAATCAGACAAATAAGAACAATTCCCAGATTTTATAATCCTAATCTCTAAATTGATTAACCGTAGAGAGTGCCACATTGCAAACAGTGAGAGAGCTAGCTTAATAGATCTCAGAAGCATCAGGAGTTACGCTACTCAGGAAAAAATACTTTGTCGATTTCTTCGAAGAAGAGTTCACCGTTGCCGTGACGTCGGATCCTTCTGTCATCGGCCACGACGTACTCTTTCACAACCGCTTCTCCTCTCACCCTCTCGTCGTTGGCGTCGGCGTTCAGTGGACACCACCTGGTTATTACTCCGACTTCGATTCTTCATCAGGTGGTTACTACGATCCTCCGGCGGATACTCTTCAGCTCTGCGTTGGTAATCAATGTATTATCATCCAGCTCTCTCACTGTAATCGATTAACCGTAGAGACATGGTTTAGGTTCTAATTGGGTTTAAGTTAGAATTGGGTCAAAATCTGGTTTTCTTTCGTTTATGTTCTATAATCGTCGGTATAACAAACAAGAAACCAACATAACTCGGATTTGTGGGTTAATAGATCTCGAACTATTAATTCGGGGAGACACAAGTTTTGAACTTTTGATTCGGGGAGAATTAGCCTACGAACTTCTTTTACAGAGATATATAGATGTAGGTCAAAGTTTGGGCTCTATCTGACTCGATACAATAGTTCTCATGGGGAAATAGACCATCATCTCGTCTAAGTTTATCAAACTATTTTTGATTCTATCATATGACAAAAAAAAATTATCTGTTAGAAATTATTTAACTTATATTAGAATAATTGGGTTAAGGATTTAAACACATTTTCAATGTTATTGATATTATTTATTTTTATTTTCAACTCCTTAACAAATAAATAGAAGAAAATATTTGTTTGACAGAAAAGGACGTGCAACCCTCGTCATAGAATTTTAGTGAAAACCTTTTGTTTCAATGGCAGACAAACTAGTAGAGTAATATCAAAAGTTAAGCGAAATTAAATAAATAAATAAATTAAGTTTTTTGGTTACACCTTATGGATAACGTATTTATAAGGTTAAGGCTTTTTCATTGAAAAATTAAGATTTATGTACATATAAATAGATATTTCCAGATAAAAATAGAATACTGTTAATATATATAAATGTAAAGTTAAACGTGAACAAATTCAAAATATGAGAATCGTATTTGTCCAAGCACCGATGCCAAATTTTAACCATTATATTTCGGATACATAGCATCATCATTGCTCAAAGCCTCAAACCAAGCGGCCTAGGTTTAAGATCTCTCAACAAACCAAAGCTCGCAGCATATTTTTGATTCGCAAGACCTTAAATTCAGAATGGATGCATCTTAATCCATATACTTTTCTTCACGCTACGTATGAATTCAGAATGGGTGATATGGTTGGAGCATGCATATTTAGTGTAGTGTTTCACTGTTTCGAATATATATATATATATGGTGACCAAAAAATCAAATCTTATACGTATGACTGTATGAGAGAGAGATCACCAGGAACAAAAACAAAACAAAAAATGATGTGACATCACTAAAAGATGACGTTAATGGGAAAAGGTTGACACAACTTGACCATAAAGTAACCTTTCATGAAAGGTGAAGGAAGAGCAAGTGCAGATCCAAGACGCGTTCTCTTGACTTGGTTCGTTCCGTCAAGCTTTGGTCCCCCCTTCACCCCTCTCTCTTCTTGACTTTTTGTATTTCTTTCTTTTGTAATTTTAGACACGAGTTCTCCTACCAACTCTTTTTTTTTTTTTTAAATTATTTTTTGGTTAGCCAAAAACCATTCACTGATTACCTCAAATTTGTATTGTATATCTAAAAATATAATTAGTTTCTGGTTACAAAAATTGTAGGTAGTCTTCTCTCCCCGGACAAAAGTACTATATACTATTATTTTCTTAAGGTAAAATATGAAGTTCAATGTTTTTAAAGTTTGGAGGTAATATAGACGGTGGAAAAAAAGTATTGCTCAGCTGTCTTGCAGTCAGTCTAGGTTTGTAATCGGTGTGTTCCTCTATATTGAAAATTAATTGGGTCAATGAAAAAAAAAAAGAGAAAACCAAACAAACAACTCTTGTAGAGGTCTTTTTCTTTCTAGTATCTATCCACCGAAAATAAGTTGTAAAAAATGTCAATGAAACCATTAAATATTACTTACAATTTACGCTGTAATATATTATATGTCTCTGTCTACGCTGCCACCAACCGATATGTTAAACAAGTTCGACTGTGAAACTCATATTCCAGATATTAGTTTATGTTTTGGTATCACAAAATTTAGAGGGGAAACGTCTTTGAATTTTTGTCTTTTCTGCGTATGATTTTAGCAGTTCAGTTAATGTCGTCGGTCTAGAGTACTTCGGTTTAGTGATTTTAGAATGATCGATCTTCTTTTTATTTCGCTGGAATGTTAAATTTCTTAGTAGCCAGCATGATGAGAGAGAGAGGTCACAATCTATGTGAACAAACAGTTAAATTAGGGTTTGTTATAGATTTCCAACTCAAAACCAACACGTCCCAATGGTTTTCTAGCCATTAATTTCACAAAATTCATCACGTTTTCTCAAGATAATGTTCTCTTTTTTAGATATCTTGATAGAATTGGGTCTTTCTTTGGATCATCAATTAATAGGATGATCGGGCCTCTATTCGAATTCAGCTTCTGTAGGCTCAAAATCAATTGTCTAAATAAATCAACTTCTGTAGGCTCAAAATCAATTGGTAATGAGTGGAAAACCCCTAACTCTTTATATATTATTCTAGTCCCTTCACATTTACCAGATATAAGATATTTTCTCCACACAAACAATGCATTATTATTTCTAAAACTTTTGAAAACTCACAAAGAAAAGATACTTAAAAAAAAAATAATACTATAAACTCAATTTTACTGGTCGGAGGTTAGACAACAACTTATTATTCAGCAAATAGTATAGAATCATTGAATTATACAGTTGATATGGTACGTGGAACTGAGACTTTTTACAGTTTTGCTATGCCATAAAATAAAACTAAAACGTCACCGTCATCTCGCCAAAGTTTTCAACCAAAACTAATTTTCCTTTTCCATTTGTGGTTTAAACGCCGCGTAGCATTAGCATATCTAATGATACTCATAAACAAAGAGACTTTGAAAGTTAAACCAAAAAAATAACCTTGAAAGAGTCGTACGGTACGAGTTACGACGGTATCAAACCAAATCGAGCACACGCTTATTTGTTATTTTGTATGTGTATGTGTATGTGTGTGTGTTTTTCAACGCACATGCATGGCTTCTTTGTCGAATATGATGATAGAAAAAGAGTAGCCTTCAAGTAACATATACCAAATCCAAATGTCATATTCTGCTTAATTAATCGTCTATTCAACGTGAACAGTAGTAGTATGTTGGACTTCTTTGAAATTTTCGGGTCGAGTTTATGCATCCGTTAAGCCCATTAAATCAGGCGTATGTACTAAAAACACCTGATGATGGGTCAATTATGGACCTAATTAGGTTTTAACGATGCTAATGATACTTACTAAAAAGAGTAAAGAGGTTTTTGAATATCCTTTCTCTTTCAAATCCGTATATGTAGCTCCGAAGTCCGAACAAGTTATGAAATGCACTTTACTAAAAAGAAAAAAATATACTAGTTAGGAAGGGCAGCAGATAAAATGGTTTTAAATACAATTGATCAAGATTAAATAGAGAAGCGTAGAGGAAGGTTGGGCATCTGAACGTTAGGAGGATCGTCGAAAGTGACAAATTTCGTTTAACCAAAAATCATTCACAAGAATTAATTAGTTTATATTTCGGTTACGGTATCACAAAAAACGTCTTTTGGAGTTTGAGTTCTCTCAAGTCTCAACCATGTTATCGGACTAGAACTTTGGTTTAATGCATCCGTTTAAGCCCATTAAATCAGGCCGTATGTACTACACCTGTTGATGGGTCAAGTCATTGATATACAGTTATGCACAATCAGGATTCAGGAATCCATCTTGAAACCATTTGGACCTTTTTTTTTTTTTTTTTTTTTTTTTTTTTT
>NC_025700.1:17450950-17472772 GCF_000633955.1 Camelina sativa
TTTTTTTTTTTTTTTTTTTTTTTCTTATTTCATAATGATGAAACATATGGACTTATTTACGCTTTTTAGTTTTCTTTGATAATGAAACATACAGAAATACACTTTTTCACATTATCAAAAATCATTGTATAGCTCGAGTTCGTTACATCATGCATTTAGGTATGCAACTATATATTTGACCAATCATGTAATGGAAGTATGGAACATATACATTATATGTGGACATAGAATCGTAGGCATGTACCAGTAAAAGTAGAGATTTAAATAGATAAACGTATATCTAGGAAGGTTGGGCGCATAATTAAGTGCACATGAGCGTATGGAACTTTATGAGGATCGCCGAAAGGCGCAATTTTCGATCTCCATTATTTTTAAAAGTTTTAGTACAACCATATAGTATATAGTATATAGTATTTACAGTACTTTCTTCTTCACCCACTATAAAGGCTCCGGCTTCAGGTCATAACATATTTATCAAAACTTAAAAGCAACTAACTTTTTGGTCATAATATGAGCAAACCTTTGTGAATCTCTTAACTGTCACATGATTTGGGTTAGCTAGCTAGTTGTCATGTAAAACCATATATATATACAGTAGTAGTATATTGATACATAAAGTTTTAGAACGTTTAGGATTCTGATTCAGTTTTTAAATTTCTTTTTTGATGAAAGTGAATATATAAATAAACAATCATATATTGAATTGATATATGAAGGATATCAATCTATACTAAATAAAAGGAGGAACTTATAGCTTTTTAAGGCGTACACATAGGATTTTAAACAACCTATCGGGATTTACTATGTCACTCATTAACATTTTCTAAATTTTCATAATTCTCTATATTTAGAATTATTTTAAACAACCAATCAGAATTTGACATGTTATTCATTAACATTTTCTAAAGTTCCAAAATTTTAAATTACCGAAATAAAAAAACTATGTAAAACGTCCCACATCGGCTAGAAAGTTTTTAGACAATGGTTCAGAACCAGTATAAATAAGATTAATATGTTTCCAACAAAGAATAAGCAGGAAAACTTGATTTATCAAGCGTCCAAGTTTAAAAGTTTTATTCGGTTTGATTCAGTTTTTTATTTGATAAAATTAAAACTTTAAAAAGTTTCAAAAAAATATTATAATATTTTTAAAAGTTTAAATATTGTAAATATTGAAAGTTCTCAACTTTTATAAAGGTTTAAAAATATTTTTATAAATACCTCCATAAAAAGTTTAAAATATTTTAACTATTTAAACTCTAAAAAAATGTAACAAATGTTTAAATTACATCTAAAGTTTAAGAATTTATTTTTAAGTCTAAGAAATAAGGATTGACGTCGCAAGACTTTGATTTGATGTTATTTGCGTTTAAAGAAGAAAGATCGACAAAAAACACAAATATTGTTTTAACTATACATGTGTTCATATTACTTTTTCTACAAGTAAAGATTTTAGTTTGAGAAGTTTCAATATGTGTGGATCTAAAACCGAATAATATGGATGAAATTATCAATAATTGGGTGCATGTGTTGACTATGCTGGTCTTCATGAATTGCATAAATTTTATGAGAAAAAAATCATTTTGGGCTTAGAGTTTGATGGGTTAACAAGTTGTGTGGTAGTCTAAAAAAAAGTTTTTCAGTGAAAAAATGTGAATAAGTTGACGAGGAAGAAGAATTAAAAGAGTATAATAAAGAACCGGACGATAAAATAAACGATGACAATTACCATAAAATTTGACAATGAAAACAACAAAAAAAAATATGAAGAATAAAAAAAACATTGAATAAAAAACATGAAAATATAGGTGGTAGCTATCAATCAAAAATGAAAACGAGATAAATTCATGATAATAAAATTGTTTTGTTGTTTTCGGTGGTCAAATAAATTGTTTAGGAAATGTGAGATTACCAGTTTGATCCGCCTCACCTTGACGTCGAGTTAAATTCATAATTTTTTTGATCAGATTTGATTTTTAAACACAACGTAACATGTGTTCAAAACCTAGTTCTTATTAAAACTTCGTACTTGTTTTTTGTTTAAAGCCAACGTCTTAAAATTTATATGAAGTTTGTTGGTTTTGTACGAAGTACCAACCAATATATTCGTTGCTTTTAACCAAATCAGTTCCAATCTCAACATAACTTGAAAGTAGAACCTTCAGGTGAACCCATGACAATCTCTTCTCTGGTGAACATTTCTATATGAGACACAAAAGCATACTTAACATACGACCAAATTTTTAGAGTAACAAAAGAAGACAAAGAACTCGCCTTTCTCCACGAGTGATTGCAAAGCGTAATAGTAGTTACCAAGGTCCAAGTTACATTCAACCAAAGAAGAAGACAATATTACAAATGAAGAGGTTCCTTACCCCACCTAAACGCAATAATTCTAAACTCTCCCCCCGAAAATTTCTAAATGTTGTGAAAAGTCCAAAAAAATAGAGAGAAACATATGTACACATTGGAGTTGGCATCTTTGCTGAAATCATTCCAGCTCTGCCACAAACATCCAAAGAAACTGACAGCTTTGCATTTGGCATTTTTTATACCAATATCTCTGACCTTACTACTCAACTACACTACACTACACACACATACTCTAATCATTCTACCTTTTTCTATTACCCACCCCCACCACTCATAAAGACCGCTCCCCAAATTTAAAAAGTGAAATTTACGCTGACACTTCAATGTATATTTTTAAAAATACCAAAAAATTTAATTAAAAAAACACGAAGAGAGACGAACATTCTGATCTGACACTTTTCCTCAGAGTATACTTAAAATACTTTATCTGAGACTTTTTTATGGCGTTGTCTTCTTCATCTAGACCTTTGTTGTTTCTTCCATCCCAAGCAACACTGTCACTTTCCCACCTTATTACAACCAAACAAATTTGAATCTTTTCAAGTGTGATCGGGGACATGAAAATAAACATATTCTTTAGTCAACAGAAATAGGTTATATACCTGTATGATTGTTTTTGTTCATTATGTCACCATGCAAAGAGTGAACTTCAAACCGAAAACTCAAACTCAAACTCAAAAACTCATGTCTCCGTTTTCTTTAGCACGATTCAGATCGATGTTTCTCAGATCACGTAGATGTTGCAGAATCTCATGTAAGAGATGTACACCTTTGTCTCCTTTTTTCAACGAACCAACACAATGTCTCAAGAACTCTCTATCTGCCTCTAGTGCTTCTAGTCTCTCGTAAAGCTCATCCACTTCTTCTTCTATCGTCACATTCTCGCCATTCTCCGATTCATCGATCCCGTTTTCATGATGGTTTCCATAACCTACCCCGTTCTCCTGCAGCTCTCCATCGACAGCATCAAACAGAGGAAGTAGTCTCTTTGACTTGATGACTCTGTGTTTCCCGTTTGTTTCCTTACCATGAAAATGCCCATTCCCATTCTCAAACGTTTTAACTTCCTCGTCCCCATCCTCTTCGTTATTAAGATCAGTGAGTTTCTCTTCAAGAAACTTCAATCTCCCAAGAATCGAAAGCCTCTCTCCTTCATAATCATCTAAACACTCATCAAGACGAAGCACAACATCAACCGGTGTATTCTCCATCTCACTATCACTGTATTTCCAATCTGAAACCCCTTCAACGTTCTTGTGATCATGATGTACCTCACCGTTGTTGTTGTTCTCATCTGAATCCCCATTGTTTCTATACGAATCAACAGAAGAATCTCTCATTCTCCTCCTCAACATCCCCATTTTCTCTTTAGCTTCAAACTCCTCCAATCTCTTTCTATACACTTCCAGCTCCTTCTCCAGCTCAGCGTTCTCTTTCTCTCTATTCACCATAAGCTCATTCAACAGCTGCAACGCTTCTTGATCGAACTCAGCTTGTTCCTCCATCATTCTCTGATACTGCAACGCTTCCATCTGCATAGCCGATTTCTCCTCATGCAACCTGTTGATCATCGCCATTGTTTCATTGGCAGCAATTGCAGACGCGTTCCTCTCTTCCTCCAGCTCCTCGTATAAAGCAGTAAGTGCTTTTCTCTCTTCTTGTAACTCTAACTTCAACTTGTCCACGGTGAGTACTACTCCTCCTTCAGAACATTCAATTCCATCAACANCAAACAGAGGAAGTAGTCTCTTTGACTTGATGACTCTGTGTTTCCCGTTTGTTTCCTTACCATGAAAATGCCCATTCCCATTCTCAAACGTTTTAACTTCCTCGTCCCCATCCTCTTCGTTATTAAGATCAGTGAGTTTCTCTTCAAGAAACTTCAATCTCCCAAGAATCGAAAGCCTCTCTCCTTCATAATCATCTAAACACTCATCAAGACGAAGCACAACATCAACCGGTGTATTCTCCATCTCACTATCACTGTATTTCCAATCTGAAACCCCTTCAACGTTCTTGTGATCATGATGTACCTCACCGTTGTTGTTGTTCTCATCTGAATCACCATTGTTTCTATACGAATCAACAGAAGAATCTCTCATTCTCCTCCTCAACATCCCCATTTTCTCTTTAGCTTCAAACTCCTCCAATCTCTTTCTATACACTTCCAGCTCCTTCTCCAGCTCAGCGTTCTCTTTCTCTCTATTCACCATAAGCTCATTCAACAGCTGCAACGCTTCTTGATCGAACTCAGCTTGTTCCTCCATCATTCTCTGATACTGCAACGCTTCCATCTGCATAGCCGATTTCTCCTCATGCAACCTGTTGATCATCGCCATTGTTTCATTGGCAGCAATTGCAGACGCGTTCCTCTCTTCCTCCAGCTCCTCGTATAAAGCAGTAAGTGCTTTTCTCTCTTCTTGTAACTCTAACTTCAACTTGTCCACGGTGAGTACTACTCCTCCTTCAGAACATTCAATTCCATCAACAGATTCTGTTCTTCGCTCTAAGTGAAACATAGCATTATGTAGACTATGCGATCTTTCCAAGGAAGCAGGAGTTTCTCGAAACCGTTCCTCATTGATGTTTGTTATTGTTCTGAACTCTAATGTATCCTCCTCCTCTGTTTCATCTAAAAGAAACGCTCAAATCAAAAACAGAACAATACAACATACGCAAAAACGTAAAATGCTTTTTGGTAGGCAACAAGTAAGTTAGTGTATGTATAAATTAGTTACCATGATCATTGTCAACGTCGTCGTTAGGATTGAGTTGTTGTTGTGATGTAACATCTCCGAGTTGCTCGTGATCAGGAATCTCTGTACCTATAGATACCTCCGCGTCTGTTTCTGTTTCTTCTTCGTCGTCGTCGTCGTCGTCGTTAAGCATTTGGAGCAAATCATCAGTTGAAGCACCTGAAAATATTCTCACCAAGCTCATCAAACCGTAAAAACACGGCAAGATTGTTAGAAACTTCAGTTTAAAGCTACGCAAAGAATGTTACCTAGATTCGTCGTCACCGCATCCTCCGCTTTGGATTCATTAGCTGCGGTGATGATTACCTCTTCCTTCTTCTCCACTTCCTCCGCCGTGAAATCAGGCTCAGCGCCGAAATCAAGAATAAAATCTCCGTTGATATCGGAAATCTCACGAACTTCATCGCTAGGTTTGTAGAATTCAACAGGAATCAAATGACAGTCTTCTTCGTCGATATAGAACTCAAGGTTTTGCTTAGGTGCAGAATCTGCAGTCTCAACCTCTACAGCCAGATCCACTTTGTTTCCTTCTTCCTTCTCTTCTACTGTAATAACCTCTTTGTTACAGTCGAAGCTTGATACGTAGCACGAGAACTCCTCACCGATATCATCATCATCGTATTCTTCTTCTTTCTTCTTCTCCTCTGTTTCTTCTTCCAGTACTCTTCGTTCTACAGAATGATTCAAAGTCACGGATCCTGTATTTTTATCATCTTCATCTTCTTGTTCGACTACGAAGACCGATCGAGGGAACTTAAGACCATTGTAAACCTGGCCTTCATCTCCGATCGGATAATCAACAATCCCCAAATCAGACTCGATCGGAGCACATAGTGACGAACTTATCTTACCACCAACCAAAAAAAAATCATTGCGAGATCCTTCAACTTCTTGAACAGGTTTGGAATGAGTGTGACCACCACGACCACGAAACCGTTGTTGTTGTGAATTTGAAATCTCGAGAGCGTGATCGTCGCAGAGGAGATCTCTAGGGGAAGGAGATTTACGGGAAGGATGGAAGAAACGATCGAGTCTAGAGCAGAAGAGACAAGGACGTTTAAGACCGAAGTAATCAGCGAATCTGAGGATGAAATAAGAGAAGAGAGAGTTTAGAAGAATGAAGAAGATGAGTGACCATTCGAGAAAAGCGTAGACGAGGATTAAAGTGATTCTGTTTGTTTTCCGGTGGATCAGAGTCGCGAATCTATTAGCCGCCATGGATGAATGAAAGAAAGCTTTTAATTTGTAAAATCTGATATTTTTATTTACAGAGAGAGAGAGAGAATGAGAATGGGAGAGAAAGGTGTGTGTTGTTGTTGTTGTGTGGGGGAGACGAAGTTAGGAAGGAGAGAAAGACTTGTCAGCTTTAAGTAAGTTTAGCCGGAGAAATCAGACCGACCACGAGACTTTTTATTTATTTATTATTATTTTATTTTTAGTTGAAAATTTTGTTTTTTTAACAACTAATAACAACAACCAACAACAATTTTTTGATTTTTTTTTTTTTTTAATTCTTTAATATTTTTTTTCAATACAAATGTTAAGAGTCGAGGGAAAAAAATATTAAGGATAAGTAAAGGATTAATGTCAAAAAAAATATCATGTTTATTATAAGGATAGATATCTAAAATAACCATTTTTGTGATTGTATTGTATGTATTACCCAGTTTGGAGAACTTATAATTTATAAATGTCTTTTTCTATCTGGCAAAATAACTTCTGAAAATGACTAAATATGTACAATTTATATCATGGAGACATGACAACACATATATAAACTACAATGGCTGCCAAGAAAAAAAAAGTTAAGTTATGACCATAATCTAAAATTATAACAGTTAATTGTATGGTGTATGTTCTAAATCAAATGAAAATATATGTTTCTATGAAAAAAAAAAATACACTATGGACCATGTGTATGTACATGTTAAATTTGAATGATCAAGTTTTGTGTATGCGTATATGCATATAGAGTTTTTTTAAAAAAAAATTATTATCCTTTTCATTTATTTTTTTTTGAAAATAATTTATTTTTGTCAATCTAAGTTTACTGATCGTTATGTTATGCATAAAATTATTTCTATTATATAATTAAATAATGAATAAACGTTACTTTTTTGTCACAATGGTAGATATTCATTAACAAGTTAGAGTATAAAAAACGGACTGACGGTCTATTTCTATCCGAGAACTATCGTATCAAGGTAGATAGATTTTAAACCACAATCTATATATCTCTTAAAAAAAGTTTGGAACTATGATACATCTTAATGATGAAGACAAGTTACTTATGTGAGATATTTTAAAAAATTCTATCATATTATATACTAAAACAAAAATAATAAGTATACTATGACCAATGTTATTAATTACATATTTGGCCAAGATATCACTATACAATTTTTAATTCAATTTAAAACTGTAAAGCATTTCTATTGGTTATTCTCATTTATTTTTAAAAATAAAGTAATGAATATGTATTTTTTTTACTAATGGTGGAAGAGTACTGATTATGACGATCTTAATAGATATTCTATTTTTTATTATTATTAGGTCTTAAAGATTATTTTAGATTGTTCATGCAAATTGTACAAGATATTAGATTTAAAACTGTTGGAGACGAAGTTAAGTGCAACTAAAGTCATCAAATCAACACAATAAAACTTGTATGTTTTTCACCAGAACATGACACATCAGCTTTAAAATTCAAGCTAATGTTGATACATCATTTAAAATCAAATGTCAATAGAATTATAACAAATAATACACATCAACATTTTTAACCAGTAATAATCATTTTCTATTCTATGTCACTTTCTCTCTATTGAGAAAACCTAGCCACTTTTCCTTTGTTAGTTGTAAAGAGATGTCGACAAAAGTTAGAAATCGAAAGCTTTCAACTTCTTCCAGCGATGTCTCATCTCGAGTTGTATCGTGATATGGATCCCCGATTTCAAGCGTTTAAGGTTATGGATGGTTTTGGAAATATATAGTGAATCCAGTTGGAGGAATGGACGATGATTAGACATTATTGGCTTAGAGACTCTAAACTCGAACCTAAACCCACCTTGAAGAACTTGATCGAGCATGTAGGTTGAAGCTAATACAAAGCATAAATATTAAGGAATCATATTTAGGGATGAAGAAGCTTCGTGGCACTCTAACTTCAGAAAATTTGCCTATGGCTACGGCAAAGGCTTACCCTATGATCCCTACGAGAGTGATCTCCACGCTGTCTTCTCACACAGTAAGTGTAGTTTGCGTTTCTGAAGTTTCAGTATCTCTAAATGGGTGTTTCTTATGCCTTTTTGTTTGTACAAATTGTAGATATCATGAAGTTGTTGATGTCAATCTTACTCGAGACAAGAGGAATGGTAAATCAGGGTTTTGCGTTTGCTGCGTATGAAGATCAAAGAAATACCACTCTTGTTGTTGGTTATTTAAGCTCTTCTTTTGATGACTCTTGCACATTGTTTTTATGTGCAATTCGGTGTTGTAATTTATTGATTTGAATGGAGCTGAAGTGTTGGCGCAAGTCATTAGTATGANGATGGTTTTGGAAATATATAGTGAATCCAGTTGGAGGAATGGACGATGATTAGACATTATTGGCTTAGGGACTCTAAACTCGAACCTAAACCCACCTTGAAGAACTTGATCGAGCATGTAGGTTGAAGCTAATACAAAGCATAAATATTAAGGAATCATATTTAGGGATGAAGAAGCTTCGTGGCACTCTAACTTCAGAAAATTTGCCTATGGCTACGGCAAAGGCTTACCCTATGATCCCTACGAGAGTGATCTCCACGCTGTCTTCTCACACAGTAAGTGTAGTTTGCGTTTCTGAAGTTTCAGTATCTCTAAATGGGTGTTTCTTATGCCTTTTTGTTTGTACAAATTGTAGATATCATGAAGTTGTTGATGTCAATCTTACTCGAGACAAGAGGAATGGTAAATCAGGGTTTTGCGTTTGCTGCGTATGAAGATCAAAGAAATACCACTCTTGTTGTTGGTTATTTAAGCTCTTCTTTTGATGACTCTTGCACATTGTTTTTATGTGCAATTCGGTGTTGTAATTTATTGATTTGAATGGAGCTGAAGTGTTGGCGCAAGTCATTAGTATGAATAACCATTGTGGCAAATATGTTAAGTGGGAAGAAGCGGATGAAGAGTATGCAGAGCTTTTGAAAGGGGAGAGTGTACTCGTGGGGTTTTTTGCATCGTGTTTACATGCAATCGATCTTGAATAAACCCTTTTATGTCGCGAGGTTCACTAAGAAGCAATAACTTGGATTCTAAATAAATATGGACATCTTCATTCACACGCAAACAATTTGTACTTCTCCACAAATATTCGTAATTAGAAGTTTTGACAGTTCTTCACGATAATTCAATCAAACTTAAAAGCTAATTCAGTATCATCAAATCCAAAAGCTAATTGGCCTGAGCTACTACTACTTTTTAATGAACAATTGTAAAGAATATGAGATTAGACAAGTGAATTATTCAACAATTTCGAATCTTTTTTGGAGAATATATCGCTTATCCTGTTTTGGAAATGAGAATCTGAGCAAATCTCTGTTTTTGAGTGAGTTTGTATATATTACACTATTACATCATAACTCTGTAAATGAATGACCGTAAGCAAAACCTTTAAATGAGCCAGAATTTTGACTGTGGGCTTTAACAACGAAGCTCGCTCAGTTAATTACACAACAACGTTGCTTGAGTTAAATGTTAGCGTGTGTGGCACACCATAGCCATGGAATTTTTGTTGCTCGTCTAACTTATAAGTTGTAAGTTGTAACTCGTCAAAGTTAATCGGAAAAAGAAGAAAAAATCTCTCTTTCACTCTAAGATCTAAGAGAGTGAAAAACTTCTGAGTTAGAAAAACTATCCGATTTTATAATATATTTTTTTTTCAAATTATATTTTCAGTTTGGTATTTTCGTTTGTTTAGTAAAAATAAATTGTTTGTCTATTGTTTAATTAAATTAATAAAAAAATATAATAATGAAAATAATAAAAACTCAAAAATAATCAAGTAGATAATAATTTGCATTGATATTTTTTAAAACTTTATTAGTTAGACTATTTGATATCAAATAACTTATATTAAATTATGATTTTAAAAATATAGTAAAATATGAAATAAAAATATTTTATAAAAGAAAAAATATAAAAGTAATCCCGCGGCGTAGCGCGGATTTAACTTAGTATAAGATAATATTATGATTTTCCCTTCATTATAGTTTGTTAGTAACATGCCATAATCCTGCAACTTCAATTTGATAAGCAAACCTGAATTTCATCGATCTACCACTAATTATATATATTTGTATTCATTATAAAAATGATACATGAACGTTTTTCATGTAAAATTCAAAGCATTAGGTTATACAAAAAGGATATTGTACATAAGATGAACTATATACTAACAAACACATTGATTATAGAGATCATTATATTAAATACGGTTGACATCTAATTTAAACTCTTCTTCAAGCCATAATTTGTTTTTTCCAATACTAACAAAAATGAGAATATATCAATATTAAACTAAGAGGCGGGGTGGGATTAGTGGCAGCAGAAAGCTACTGATTTTTTTTTTCTTCATTTCTTTTTTGTTAATATACTGATTTTATTATTAAACATTGCTCGTGACGCAATCATACTGAATTTTATTTTAAGTTTTTAATATTTCTTCAGCAAAAAAATGGAAAAAAGACAGTTTTTAAGTAGGAAAATTAAATAAAACATTGCCACGTGGTTTATATGACCCGCCACTCCGTCTTTAACTTTGGAGAATGGGCCCAAACCTGTGACCCACATGCGCATAAAAGGGCCCACACTTTCCACACACCAAAATTTACATACAAATTATTCTCTCAAACGCTCAACGAATTAATATAATCTAATCTAATAATAATAGTAACTCGTGAACGGTTTGGTTTGGTTACTCTATTTTTTTTAATTAGTCACATATTTGTCTAGATATGGCGTATGGTATGACCGTATGAATGAAGTTTTTATTAATTCATACATGAACTAATAATATAACATCTCGTTGAACATATTTAGTTGTTCATTGTTGAAAACATGTGTCTAATTCGTACTCTTGATATAAAGTAATACTGATTGATAGAAACTAAAAGTAACAAAATAAATAAAATAATGCATACTATGCTGTTGTACTAATACTACAATGAATTGAAATCGTTACTCAAAAGTGGGTAACAAATTTTCCTTTAGTTTCCTTTTATTAAACACCACTTTACTTCTTTCATTTTTTTGACCAAGTTATATAACTAGGCCCCGTAAGGATCACCAAAAGAGAAGACAATACCTTTAATTGTTACAGCTTTAGACCAAAATGAAAGATTACCACATTTTTGTTTATCGAATGTAAGAAATAGTGGTTTCAAGTTTTTTTACCGAAGGGAATAATCAGACAAGGAAAAAAACACGTCTACTTTTAACATGTTTGATAAAAAAAAATTGGGTAATACTACGGGTATCTAATTTAAAAATGGGACAATTGCATTTTATATACTTTTATTTGACGTTGAATGTAAAAATAGACCCCATATTCAATATTTGATAAACATAACCACTAAGGGTATTCGATATTTGATAAATATAACTACTAAGGGTATTGAGATTACAGTTGACTCCCTTACGACCAAACAAAAAACAGAGGCCAAAATGACAGATATAGTCTAAAGAAGTTTGCACCAGATTTTTTAAGGTGGATTACAATTTTACGTCAACAAAAAACATAAAAAGACGTCTACTCCTTAATTATAGTTCAAATTTTACTTAAAAAATTATAAAAAATAATTTGATAAACCTATTGATCAAATAATAACCATATAGACTTCCTGCATTGAAATAAAATAAACTTACATATAAACGAGTCAAATTAAACAAGGAAAGGTTGATTAGGTTAAAATTATTTGATTTAGGATTTGCTTAAGTAGACTTCTCGGTAGACTATTGGTGGTTGACTTTGTTATGCCATCAACCTAACCGAATGCGTACCGATTCCTTGATTTTAACCTAACCGGATAATTTAACCATATATATACTTCTCTCTATAAGTTGACCTTAATTTTTATGTGATATCTCTCTCCAAAATTTCTCTCTCAAAATTTTCAATATTGTTGCTCTAGAAAATTCAGCCACATATACCCACAAAATATTTTGTGGCTTACAAAGATAAATATGAAAACCTTAGATTCTCTTTTATTTTATTTGCCTCTCTCTCAAATATATCTTGGCTCTCCAAAAAAAAAAAGTAGATATAAAAACAGATGTGTCTCAACTCCAATCTATCATCTTTTTCCCTTTTTTTTTTCATTGAAGAAGTTCTGCAAATCTAACTCTATGAATCCCCCTCCATCTTTGGCCTTCATTCATATTTAAATCTAATCCCAAAGGTTTTGTTTTCATATCTACCTACCTCATCTAGGTTTTTAGTTTTATGTTGGTTGAATTTGGGTTCTATATGAGTTTTCTTATTTGGATATGAGAATAGTTATTGGGTAATCTGTTGGAAAAAGTTTAGTTCTTTCTTTTTTTTAGTTTGATTTTAACTTTTATTTGGATTTTTCTGATTTAATTGCTTAAAGTCAGATTTTTTACCAAAGCTTGTTCTTGTCTTTAATTTTACAGGCGAAAGAGAAGATTGAACAGTAGGTGGTGGAGGTCGAGGTGGAAGCGATGGAGTGGCAATGGAGAAGAATGAAGAAGAGATGGAGAAGAAGCTGATTTTGTGTGCAGAGTCGTTAGGATAGGTGATAAAAATGGTTTAGTTTCCCAGGAAGAAGTCTTCCTGATAAGTCATCCTGATAAGTCTTCAGCATAATCATTAAAAATATTAAATTGATTTGATTGAGTTGCAGTGTAAAGTATGGTTTAGTTTCCGAGGAAGAAGTCTTATTGATAAGTCTTCAGCATAATCATTACAAATATTAAATTGATTTGATTGATTTGCAGACGGTTTAGTTTCCCGTGCAGAAGTCTGCCAGAGAAGTCGTCGGCATAATAATTACAAGGTTTAAATTGATTTAATTGATTTGACATTAGCTGGTAAAGAAGTCTGCCAGAGAAGTTGGTTTATTTATATTTTTCTGGTACTGTTTCAAATAAACCGGAATTGGTTTTCTAAAACCGGGATTATTATAATTATTATAATTTTACTCAACTTAAAAACCACGATAACAACTATAATTATCTCTAATTTCGTCTTGCTCATATTCTTGTCATCAATCTATTCCTCTCTTCTCTTCCACTTATCTCATCTTCTTATCAATAATGATTGATTTTCCCATTTCTTTTCGTGTTAAACTTAAATCTCCATCTTTCGGATTGTCTCAATTGCAGATGTGACAATTTCCCTTTGATAATAGCCAGAGAGTACATAGAAGAAACATGTTTTGGGGGTCAGAGCAGAGACATCTTAATTACAGTTTTTAGTTTTTATTCTTCAGTCTGTTAATTTCCTTGTACTTAATTACATTTTTTAGTTTTTAGTTCCTTGTACTTAATGTTATGTAATAGTAGTGCTTAGCCACTTGCTAAACGTATTTAATGAAAGTATATTGACTATTATTGTTTACGTCAGTCAACAATGCCTTACCCTATCTTCACCTTCTTCCCACAAAATGTGATAAAAAGTTTTTTTCTTTTTCTCTTCCAAATACAAACAAAACCAAACAAACCAACCAATAATCGCTTCTTGTAGAGTTGAAAAATAGATAAGAACTCCAACGCGTTGACTTTTTCAGTTATACATACTTCACACAGAACTCCAAAACGTTGACTTCAAAAATAAGTCTAAGTTAATGACCTAACTGCTTAAGAAAACCAAAAACTTGATTTCTCCATTTGTATAATATATAATCATGTCAAAAACATATAGAAACAAGTACATAACATATATCAAAGAATACGACAAAAAAATCTCAAAAATTATTCACCAATTTGCAATAAATTGGTTTTCAAATTATGACGACTTCATGTTGATGTCAACATTTTAGACATAAACTAGCCTCTATGAAGAGACTTCCTTTGAAGTCTATTTGGTGTGGTCTATTTTTGCAATTACAATTTAATAAATCAGACACCGTATGAAGTCTACTAGGATAGTTGACTTCTTTTATTGTCTTCCTTTGTTAAATTTTTGGTCAGTTTTGCAATGAAAAACATATAACAGAGTAGACTTCTTAGAAAGTTTCAACAAGTTAACTTCGATTACAGTCTACTATGGTTATTTTTGCAATTGACCAAACCATTGACTTTGTAGTAGACTTCTAGCTAACAAGTTGACTTCATCTATCCGTCAACTAGAAAAAGTAAACTTCGTTGTGGTTAGTTTTGCAACTGACCAAGTTTGACTTTCGCCAATTAGACTACATACGAAGTCTCCACGAATGTTGACTTCGTTTGCAGTCTGTGGTGGTCATTTTTGGGGTTGACCAACATTTTAATTTTTTAACTAGTAGACTTCTTTTGGAGTCAACTAATTAATTTTATATCATTAATATATTAATATTACGGTCAATGCTTTTATATTATGGTGAACCCCAAAAATAGCCACTATAGAAGTCTCTTATTTTATTATCATAAGAAGACTTCGTCTGACAATCATATCTAGAAAGTCAAGAATTTGGTCAATTGAAAAAATAAACCTTAGTAGACTGCAAACGAAGTATCCAACAGAAAGATTATAATGCATGCACCATATTTTTTTGTTTTCAAATGAAATTAAGGAGACTGAAATTTCAGTCTACGGGCTCGAAACTCGATAAATTTTTAATTGCAAAATTGACTACATAGTAAACTTTAGATGATATTATGACGGGTAGACTAACAAATGAAGTCTAGTTTCGTAAAAAAATCAAGGAAAATCATGAAATCAGGTTATTGAAGCATTAAGAGCTTCAAATTTGGTTGTTCATGGTTGTTGGAAAATTGATGGTGGTGGCACAACCGTAAATAAAAGAAGAAGATGAGGATATGAATGTAATAAATTTTTTCGCAAAAAAATTAAATAAATTAAAAATAATGGCATTTTTGTGAATACAATGAACAAATAAAAATTTATTTGAGAGAAAATGACAAATGTTGAAAAAAGAAAAGAGATAGTTAATTTTGCAATTAACTCGAGTTAGGAGTCTAGTTTTGTAATCATCCATTTAAAAATAGACATAATTCATAAACAATTACATTTGTAACGTGTTTGGAGTGTGGAGAAGATATTCCAAATTAGCAAATATAAATATATAATAAAGAAATTTTGATTGGGAAAAAAAACAAGAGTTCATATGGACCGGTCTAACATTATGTGCCACTTTATAAAAATATAATTCACATCAAAACCGAATTCATTTTAAATTTAGACCGTGTCAATTTTATTAAAAATACTGACAGGACATTTCAACATTGTGATGAAATATTATAATAATATTATTCTGTTCGTTAGCTAAATGGTTCACATTTGATATCANATTAACATATTTGTTTTTTTTTTTTTTTTTTTTTTTTTTTTTTTAATTATATTTACTAAAAAGAAACTGTGGTCCAAAAAAGTTTACAACTTAAAAGAATTCTTTGAATATAGAACTGAGACTAAAAATATTAATTTGGATGTGTGTGAAACCAATACTGAAGACCACTCTCATATCCGGAGGTGGTTGTCAGTGTAAACAATCGATTACGGACATTCTTGGAGATGAAGCTTAGGAGATTGGAAACTGTAGTTGGAGCTTCTCCATGCCGTAGAGTGTTACGTTTCCGCTAGAGGCTATGAATAGCAGACTGAAAAGCATATCAAAGAACAAACAGGTGAAGCCGAGGTGTTGAAGAGTCCTGAAGCAGAGGGGCCAAAGTTGCCCAATTCTGTGTGAACCGGACACCTAATAGCCCTTGAGCCAGAGCAGACCAGACAGTCGAGGAATAAGCGCAGGAGAAGAAGAGGTGGTCCCTTGTTTCCCCATGTCCCTGACAGAGGACATAAGCTCCATTTGCGGAAGCATTCCATTTAACTAGTTTGTCGCCAGAAGAGAGTCTATTGTGGAAAGCAAGCCAAGCAATGAAGGAGTACTTAGGCATTGAGTGATGAAACGAAACTCCTGCATACCAGTCACATGGAGGGTTTGGTTGTCGTGTCAAACACCAAGTATCATGTGACAGAAATTTACTCTTAAAAGAGCCATTTTTCTGCTTCCAGAGGGAGCAATCAGAACCTTGGTACTGCACTGAAGGACGAATAGAGTCAAGAGTATCTTCGATTTGGTTTAGTATGTCAACACGGTGTCGACGTCTCCGGTGTGTAAAAGCCTCTGCCACAGTACTCCGCTGCGGAATCCCCATATCAATGCTACCCCGAAACTCGAGATGTGCAAATAGCTGGCCAAAAGGGGTCCAAACATCAAACCAAAACGATGTGTTGTACCCTGTGTTCACCTCTTTTTGATGTAAGCTGGCAGCAAGATCACGATATTTTAAAATCTTACGCCACATCCAAGAACCTCCAACACTTTTCTCATTAACTCACCAGAGGGAACCAGTTCGTATCAAGTTAAACTTGACTCAGCTGACCCAAAGGGAGTTTCCAGGAAATACAAGGCGCCAAATTAGTTTCAAAATGCAGACTACGTTGGTATCTCGCAACCGACGAAGCCCCAGACCACCCTCATGCTTTGGTTTACACATATCAAGCCAAGAGATCTTTGCCTTTTTTGAATTGAGGTCCGGACTTGACCACAAGAAAGCTTGAGAAAAGGCTGTCTATCTCCTGAAGATACTTCTTTGGCAAGCAAAATGCAGAGAGCCAAAAGTTTGTTAGACTGGAAAACACTAACTTGAGCAGCTGAAACCTGCCCGCAAAGGACAAGGAGCGACCCGTCTAAGAGGTGATACGTTGGCGAATGCGCTCAATGAGAGGCAAATAGTCAGCATGCGTCATAGAACGAGTGAGCAGTGGGAGTCCCAAGTACCAGACAGGGAGAGAGCCTACCGTAAACGGAAAATGCTGAAGAATGTCGTGCTGATGTTGCTGAGAAGACCCGGCCATGAAGAGGGTTGATTTCTCAAGGCTAATATGGAGACCAGAAGCAACGGCAAAGTTATCAAAAACTGCAAGAGTTTCTTCAACAGAACGCGAGCTGAAAAAATCAGGATATCGTCTGCAAAATAGAGGTGGGTGAGACCCATAGTTTTGCAGCGAGGGTGATACCCAATTTGACGAGCAGTTGCAGCCTTGTCAAGCATAAGAGATAGCACATTCATGCAAATGACAAAGAGATACGGAGACAGAGAACAACCTTGCCACAAACCCTCTTGTGCTTTGAAAATAGCCAGCTAGTTCCCCGTTAACTTTCACAGAGAAAGATGTCGAGCTAGTACAAAGCGCAATCCAATGGATAAAATCAGCAGGAACGTTAATGGCCTTGAGAATATTGATTAAGAACGGCCATTGCACTGAGTCAAATGCCTTGGAGATATCAATCTTCATCATACAACGAGGGGAAATGGATTCTTTATGGTAGTCTTTAACCAATTCCGAAGCAAGTAACAGATTTTCCATCATAAGCCTATCCTTGATAAAAGCGGGCTGGTTTGGAGCGATGAATGAGGGCAAAAGAGCCTTCAGACGGTTAGCAACGATCTTCAAAACCACCTTGTAAAGCACATTACAGCATGAAATGGGACGGTAGTCCTTCATCTCCGTTGAATCAGTCTTCTTAGGTATAAGAGCCAGGATAGTCGAATTTACACCTTTAGGAAGGAAACCTTTAAGGAAAAAAGATTGAACTGCAGTGACAAAATCCTTACCCAATATTGACAAGACTTGCTTAAAGAATTCAGTTGTGTAGCTATCCGGACCAGGTGCTTTACCTCCTGGCATCTTAAACAGAGTTTGATGAATCTCCTCCTCAGAAACCACCTTTAATAAACCCTTACTGTCTGCAGTGGAGCAACGAAATGGTATCAATTCCTCCAACTGAGCAACACTCATACCCACAAAATCTGTTGGCGAGTGTGTGAGGAACTCCTTAAAGAAACGCACCGCCTCTGTTTTAATCTCTGACTGAGTTTTAGCCACTGAACCATCAAGACAGAGTATCTCACGAATCGCATTGAGGGCTTGGCGAGACTTAACTGCATTGTAGAAAAATTTATTGTTTTTATCACCCACCAGTAGCCAATGTAACTTGGATCGCTGCTTCAAAAAACTCTCCTCCAAGTCAGAGACATGATCCCAACGCTGGAAAGCCTGGTCCTAAGCCTCCGCTGTTTCAGCGGTTGGATTTGAAAGCGTGGAGAGCTGACACTCACAGAGGGTCTTGTGAGCTTCCTCCACCTGCTCAAATAGCTTACTAAGCTTTCGACGTCCTAACGACCGCAAAAATGGTTTTAGCTCCTTAAGCTTTTTGGCAAAACGGTACATAGCAGAGGTGGAGTGGAAAAGTCTCTCCGAGCCGTCCCATAACGTTTGGACTGCTGACATAAACTCCGGACAGGACATGGTGGCATTTGAAAACTTAAAAGGTCCTCGTGGTCTACCAGTCTGAGTTCCCACAGAAAACCGACAACGAAGATGGTCAGAACAACCTCCAGATTCGAACACACCATAAGCATCGACAAAGTGGCGATCCCAAGCCTCACTAACCAAGACACGATCTAATTTCTTTCAAACTTGACCATCATCTCGCTTATTTCCCTAGGTAAACAGAGGACCGTGAGTATGCATATCTGTTAATGCACAGTGACGCACAACATTCTGAAAATTTCTCATACCACAAGTTACAGTGGGATAATATTCATAATTAGAGTGCTCTTCGCCATCAAGGATTTCATTAAAATCACCGACAATCAACCAAGCCTTATTAGCAAAGAGAGGAGAATCAGAGTGATGCTTGAGATCCTCCCATAGCTCTTTCCTTACATCAGCCAAATTATACGCATAAACAAAAGAGACAAAAAAACTCCATAGTATGGCCAGGGAGTAAGACGGAGCAGATGATAACCTGACCACTCTTAAAGACTGGTGTGACTCTCACATCTTCCTTCCACACCACCCAGATTCTCCCAAGAGGATTAAATTCATAATTTGTAATCGAAGACCAACCACGGAACACAGAAGAGATGATCCGGGGAGCCTTACTTTCCTGAACACACATTTCAAGCAAACATCCAAACTGCAAATATTCAGTGTGTACCCAATCATGAACAATAGAATGTTTCTTAGATTTATTGAAGACACGCATGTTCCAGGAAAAACCAGACATTAATGACGTTTTCGGGAGTTCTTCTTGCTCGATACGCCAGGAGGGAACCCCTTAGCTTGCTGAGAAGAAGACTCTGAAGTAGTCTTGTGCGTTTGTTTCGATTGTCGAGGCAACGAAGCTCTGATGGGAGTGTCCATTGCAGGGACTGGCTTACCCAGAACTGTTGCATCCACTACAACTTCCGGGACAATATCTAGTTTCTTATGAACAGCCATATCCGAATCAGAGTCACCCACATCCTCAGAATTATCCAGAACAGAGAACCGAGAAGAATCGAGCAGAGTATCTTGACCACCTGCAGAAGGAATACTGCCTTTTTCAGAACTTTTACAACCCTTCCCAGGAGAAACAACTGACCAACCGGAAGTAGTATCCTGCGGAGGTGGGATTGATTGTGTCACACCCTCTTTTGCAGCCAGTTGAGCTGGAAGCATGGGAGGGGGGACCTCTACAGCTTGTGCTTTCTTAGGAGAGACTATTTCACCCTCTTCGACAACAACTTCTGAAATCTTCTTCGGAGACATTGGAGCAGTGGTTAGACACCCATCGCCACCATGCCCCCACATCTGACATCGAGAACACTTCGGTGGGAGCCATGGATATAAGAACTCCAAGGTTACAACCTCCTCCTTTGTCAGCTGAAACCAAAACGTGGTAGGCAAGGCTTTTGTTAGATTGACTTCCACAAAAACCTTGGCCTCATCGGATTTACTACAGAGCTCTGTATCCGGATGCAACCGAATAGGATTACCTATTGGACTCGTTAAAAATCCAAGACCTTCCCATGAAAAAAGAGAATGGGGAACATTTTTCAAAGTTACCCACAAGGGCATAGAGGAAATCACTGGTTGCGCATCTTCTGGAAGGGGTGACCATTTAGCTAGCATCATAGGCACACCCGCTATATTCCACATTCCCCTACGTAGAACTCATTGTCTCATAGTTTCATCACGAATACGGAACCGGACCGAGGTTGTAGAGTTTTCATAAACATCAATTCGAACAGACTTATCTCCTAATGGCCAAATCTTATTGACAATCACATGAATCTTGGCGACGTGTGGAGCCGCAGAAGGGAACCTACCCACTAAGAAATCATCCCAGAGGGGAACCGACTTGAAGCACCACGTCAGGAACTGCAATCGTTGGAACACCATCAATCATACTAACTTCATAATTGTGTTTCTTAAGCGATGGACGCTTATTCACCGCTGCTGCATAAGACTGCTGCTTGTTTTGTGTAGAAGAGGCATCCCCTTGAGAATGACCCGTTGAATCCGGCTCCGACATGAGGGCACACCAACAATGACCGTCACACAAACCCTAACCTAAAAGATATTCTGCAAACCCTAGAATCGCCTATCGCACTTTTCTTATTTAAAAATCGCTCAAGGGAAAGATCATTTCTTCTTGAACTAATATTGACCTTTTCGAAGACACATATTACAATTAATGTATATATAATCTTCTTTTATATGAGCTCGTGGCCTTATCAAACATAAATCGCGTGTTGTCCAAGAGATAATCATCAGCGAATGTAATGTAACTATCATAGTAATTAGTATTCAAAGGGGCCGATATATCCACTTAAAACTTATATGTCAGAATTTAATAAATTTTTATTGAATGTACATAGTGATATTGGGAACTTGTGCGTTAGGATTTTTGTGAATTCTGATTTATGTTTTAGGCAACAAAATGATTTTTGTGAATTCTGATTTGTGTGAAATGAAAAGGGCCATGTGGTGTTGGGCGTGGCTCATATACAAAGTTTAATGACATGTCACTCCCACCTCACTGTTTTGTTGCCTAATAATCTACTAGTAGTACTTAATTATAACATAGAATCTTTCCAAAATCTTGTTTAATTTGTAGAACATTCATATCACACTAGTAGTTTTCAGATTTCTAAGCTAAAATATTGGTATGTGCATGCATCTATGTATTATGAATACAGTTAAAAACTTTCACATCATTTCTTGATCTTTTAGTTGATGTAGAATTAAAACAGAAGATAATGTGAACCGCTCTTATAACAAAATGTATATTTAAATGGAAGTTTAATATACTACTATGTACTTATTTGATTTTATCATAGAAAACAAGAAAGGAGAAGCGACCTCAATGATTAACATTCGTCGGCTGAATCAATAGTGAGACTTTAAAATTCAAAAAAGAAAGAAAATGGTGGTGGGGTTTGCAGCCTAAGCTTTTAGGTTAAGCCTTTAACATGTGATTAACTTTCAACACCAATGGCGCTCCAAAATCCCGGAAAAGAAGAAAATGATTTCGATAACTCACTTAGGATTCTAAAAAATGTGAGAACTTAGAATAACTCGCTAGTCACTTCCATGATATTTAAAAGCTGTGGTATATAACACTTTATCTGTAACTAA
>NC_025700.1:17473388-17476372 GCF_000633955.1 Camelina sativa
GGGGGGGGGGGGGGGGGTTCATTGTTAAGAGTAATACGTAAAACAATAGTAATGATTAACATTGTATTGAAGAAAATAGCAACAAGGTGACTTAAATATATCTTGAACGTTTTTATCTTTTTTGTTTTTTGTTCTCATCACATATAATTTTTTTAAAAAGTAGGTCTAATATTTACCATATGGGAAGTTAGATTGTAGGTCTACAAGTTTAGATTTAGAGTTTAATTTTGTAAGAAGTCATGTGATACCCAAACTCTTAAGTGTAATCAATTTAACCGGTCGTCCTTGACATTTTTGCACACACACACATATATATATATATATATATATATATTGATTATATGACCAATTCTAGAAGTATATATCATGTAGACATGAATATTCGTATTAGAGATCTAAGGCGATGAGTCTTATAATAGATATATATTAGATACATGGTATACATGGTATGTTTTTTTATATCTAGAAGTATTCCAACAAAGTAAAGATATAAAGGAAAGGATTGAAAATCTAAATATAAATCATATCAAGAAGAGAGATTTTAAAATAAAAAAAATATACAGTAGAAAGAGTAAAAATGGTGAGGGAAATGATGGTGAATTGAGGGCTGTTGAAGAGAGGTGGGGGATCTTGTGTCCCCTCTTTATTATTCCTTACTAAAAAGTATAAAAAACAATTACATAATTCTGTAATAAATAGAATAATCTTTAGTGAAATCATATAAGATGTTCTTTTGTTTTTTTTACCCTGACTAACTTTAAGGGTCCTTCATACACAAAACGTAAAACACATTTTTGACATAGGAATAGAATCATGCAAATCTTTTTAAAAAACGTAGTAAATATAAAGCAATAGTGAAACAAAGCATGTTGTGTGTCATGGGAGATTCATGTCTTGTTACCCGTTTCAACATCCCTGCAAGAAGAGACATTGGAATGTCTCTGTCTGTGTCTCAACTGTGAAAAACATTTAGGGACAGTTTTTGTCTGGTTCACTCTCAGGTTCTGCATTTGTAACATACCACACCCCAGTCCATCAGGTCTCTCTTTATGTACTGAGTGAGGATTATAACTTTATCCGTATATCAGGTTTCAATAGTTTCTCACCTTAATTGAACAAAATCAAATCATTAGCCCATTTCCTTACTATCTATAAGACTACAACAAAGCAACTCATTCTCCGAGTTATGTTCACTTGCTCAGTCATTATTCAGCTATAGCTTTCTACTGAAGAAGAATTATAATCAAATATCAAAAATGGTGTTTCTTTGTGGGTTCAAAGCATTTTTTAGCCTCCTACATAATGATCCAGTGTCACATTTTCACCATTCTTGATATTTCTTTGGTTTTTTATACTCTGATATAGATCAAGTTACTAACTTTCAAGTAATCAAGTGCCTCAACCTTCAAAAACATGAACTAGATTATAATTATAAGAAACGAAGATGCAATTACAAAATTTGGAGTGAGTTTGGTTGTTTTTATTTCATTTTTTTGTAGATAAATACACTATATGCCAAAATCAACATGGGATCTCCATATGACACGTAGGACTAATACGATTCAGACGAAAGCCATCCTAGAACTAACTCTCTACCATTAGAACCAATCTCAAGAGATAAGGAAACTTCACAACCCATAACAAAAAAAAAACAGACAGACAGAAACATAGAGATGAGCCATTGCGGCTCTCTTGGGCTTTGTGCCCCAAATGCTTTGTCATCTCTCTATTTGAAGCCTCGCAGTGTGAAATCTCCTCTCTGTATTACATCTCACTCCAAAGCCAACGATGCTCTTCATCATGTAAGACTTCTTTAACTTAGTCAAGTGTCTAGAGTTCATCAACAAGAATCTGCAGAGATATCTTTGCTTCTTCACTGTGCCTTATTAGTTTGTTTACTACAGAATGTTGCAAAGATGAGAGCAAAGGCCGGTGATTTCTTTGGAGCAAAGAAGACAATCTTGGCAGCTCAACTCGGGACAGTTCTTGCCACGGTAACTACACACATGAGAGACCTTTATTCTCTGATTGAAACAATGAGAAAACAACGGTGGTAACTGAAGTACTTTAGTTTTTTTTTTTTAGATTGATCATCCGGCTTTGGCAATAACGGGAGTCAACAACCAGCAGGAGTTAAGCAGTGTTGTGCTCGATATCGCGATCATATCCGTTTGGTACTTCCTTGTAATGCCAGTAAGTTTGAAGACATACACTTTGTGTTTTCAAAGAATTAAATGATTCATGATTCTGAATGTGGGGACTTTGTATACTATGTTTTGTGTTAGCCAATCATCATGAACTGGCTGAGAGTAAGATGGTACAGAAGGAAGTTTTTTGAAATGTATTTACAGTTCATGTTCGTCTTCTTGTTCTTCCCCGGGTAAGCAAAGGTCACACAATCATTTCCATCAATGCCTTATACTCTAAATCTCAAATCTCTCTAATCCTTATCAAGTTTTTATAACTTTGCAGGCTACTGATATGGGCACCATTTCTCAACTTCAGAAAGTTCCCAAGAGATCCATCTATGAAGAATCCTTGGGACGTACCAACAGACCCTTCCTCTATCAAGAACGGTTACCTCAAATACCCATTTGCAAAGCCAGAAGATTATGATCTTGATTCTTGATTAACAGATAGATTCACAAGTCTGTGTTTCACATCTTGGGGCTGTATGTATATACTCCGGATTCACATGAACACAATGTAATGACTTGTGCATACAGTTATGAATTATGATCAAGACACATTCAAATCAAACATATAATAAACAGAAATAACTTTATTGTCATCTGGGAGAAAAAAGAAGAGATAAATGATCTCAGACACAAATTAAACAGTCTAAAAACAACCTTCTACAAACTTACGAGCTTTGAACAGACTCCCAAATCCCAGCTTTGTGACTATAAAAAAGGAAACCCTCATTATTCAACACCTCCTTAACCCTAAAGTCTGGTCAAGATCTTCAAAATTTTGTATCTTGG
>NC_025700.1:17478046-17559833 GCF_000633955.1 Camelina sativa
CTTTGCAGGCTACTGATATGGGCACCATTTCTCAACTTCAGAAAGTTCCCAAGAGATCCATCTATGAAGAATCCTTGGGACGTACCAACAGACCCTTCCTCTATCAAGAACGGTTACCTCAAATACCCATTTGCAAAGCCAGAAGATTATGATCTTGATTCTTGATTAACAGATAGATTCACAAGTCTGTGTTTCACATCTTGGGGCTGTATGTATATACTCCGGATTCACATGAACACAATGTAATGACTTGTGCATACAGTTATGAATTATGATCAAGACACATTCAAATCAAACATATAATAAACAGAAATAACTTTATTGTCATCTGGGAGAAAAAAGAAGAGATAAATGNTCTTGTTCTTCCCCGGGTAAGCAAAGGTCACACAATCATTTCCATCAATGCCTTATACTCTAAATCTCAAATCTCTCTAATCCTTATCAAGTTTTTATAACTTTGCAGGCTACTGATATGGGCACCATTTCTCAACTTCAGAAAGTTCCCAAGAGATCCATCTATGAAGAATCCTTGGGACGTACCAACAGACCCTTCCTCTATCAAGAACGGTTACCTCAAATACCCATTTGCAAAGCCAGAAGATTATGATCTTGATTCTTGATTAACAGATAGATTCACAAGTCTGTGTTTCACATCTTGGGGCTGTATGTATATACTCCGGATTCACATGAACACAATGTAATGACTTGTGCATACAGTTATGAATTATGATCAAGACACATTCAAATCAAACATATAATAAACAGAAATAACTTTATTGTCATCTGGGAGAAAAAAGAAGAGATAAATGATCTCAGACACAAATTAAACAGTCTAAAAACAACCTTCTACAAACTTACGAGCTTTGAACAGACTCCCAAATCCCAGCTTTGTGACTATAAAAAAGGAAACCCTCATTATTCAACACCTCCTTAACCCTAAAGTCTGGTCAAGATCTTCAAAATTTTGTATCTTGGAGTGTAAAAAGGCTTTTTAACTTTAAGTAAATTCTCTACACCGACGATATAGTAAGAGTTATCTCTCTACTTATCGTCCTCAGATTTTTGTGTTTCTCTTCTCTTACTTCTTCAAAGCTGAGGTGAATACCTCAGTATATTTGTTCAGGTATTCGTGCAGCTCGAATGATTCCACCAGATTCTTCAGCTCGGTTGTAACCTCCGGGTTGGAAGATAGAGCAGCTGCACCAGCTGCTCCTGCAGCTAGAATCACAACAGCAATGGCTGTTCCTTTGAGGCAGCTACTTCCACGGGAGAGTTTCCCTGATATCACTTTGCATGACTTGTCAGCTTCTTTGTAAAGAGCACCATTGGCACCTCCCTCAGTGATGGCCTCCTCGTTCTAAAAACATCAAAGGTCAATATCAGAGATGAAACTTACAAGATAATGGACGGTGAAACTAAAGCTTGGAAATTGTGGAGACATTACCTTTAGCCTGAGGCTCTTCATAGTTCTGTTGAGAGTGAGCTTATCACTCGGTGATGAGGATAGTTTGAGCGAATGCTCTTTCCATTCTTCTACAAGCTTTTTAAGAACAGCAACACTAGCTTCCAGATTCTCCTTGTAGAGATTGTCCCAGTGCTTGCAGCAATCAACGTTTTCTGTCACAGCCCACATAGCAACTGCTGTAGCTTCCTTGGCTAAAACAGGGTTTCCTGTGACAACAGTAACATTAGAACTCTTACTAGAGGAGCAGAGGGGCAGCAGGAAACTTCAAGGATTCAAGATTTTTTCTGTAAATAAATACCTTCTCCAGCTAGCTTCAGAGCAAATGTGAATATCTGTTGTGTCACTTGTTTCATTGCCTTGCTTCCTGGTGCACCAGCAAGAGCCACTTCTTTCAGCAAGGGATATATTGCCTCAAACCTCTCTGTAGCCTGTATGCATCAAAGGATCATGCTTGTGATCAGAATCAACAAACACGTCAAGGTTTTGTTCTATAAATTCCAATAGTACTACTACTTACCTTTACTCTTGCAGATGATACGGGGAATGTGAGACGCATCAACATCTCAAATGAAGGAGGAGGAATCAGTCGCTCTCCTTTCCTAACAGCTCCATTAACAAGTATGGTCCGAGCCTTTGGATTCGTCAAAATTCTGATTAAAAAATTGTATAACCACAAATAAGATGATTTTACTAAATATATCAAACAAAAGTCGATCACAAGAAAACGTCTGACCCTTACTTCTCAACCAACTGCAGGATGAGATCCCTTGACTGAGGGTTGCAGTTCTTATTAACAACAACAGGTAACAAGTTGTGCGCCCATGAATACAAGCCTACAGATAGATCACCTTGGGAAGCCTGTCCACATTTGACAAATTTACAGAACTTCAGAATAAAATCGCAGAAACACACAATTCTCAACACTCTTTGGTCCTCAATCATTAACAAACACACAAACCTGAGCCATCATCCAAACTGTAACAGGAAGCTTATCCTGTCCCTGATACTTAGCATTCTCCCTCAAAGTTGGTAATACATTAGTCAAAGCATCAGGTTTCCTACGAAGTACCATTGCTAATGCAACAAATATTGCAACCTAAACGTCAAATATAACAAGATGGAGTTAGTTAATCCAAAGTCAATAACTTCATATCGATACAAGGAATGCAAACAGACCTGAGATTTGGAAGAGGCATGTTGTGCACCCTTCTTCCCACCTTTGGCACCACCTTGTTGAGCTGCCAAATCTGTGAGAATACAATCAGACGCCCACAACACAAAGTGTCCAAGAGCCTCAATTGGACGTTGGTTGATCCAATCAACTGATGTTTTGTAAACAGGTTCCGGAATATGAACTAACGGAACCTATTATATTAACACAAAGAGAACAAAGATCTCAGATTCATCAAAACCTAAACCTAAGACTTGAATTCAAATAACCTCAACATTGTCAATTATATAACACTCACATCGATCAGCTTAGACAAAGGAGACTCCTTGAACATTTTCACCCATGGAAACTGCACAGATGAAACACCAGAGAGTGCTCTCCCAAAGTAATCAGCAAATCTCATTAGCTGAATCTCAGGTTGAGTAGCATATGAATCCTATATAAAAATCGAAACTTTAGATCACAATTTACAATTCACAAGTTCAGATCAAAGCCTCAATTATACAAATCCATGCACATACCGTAGCTTCAACAAGGAAAGCTTCGAGATTTGAAGGATCGATCTTAGATGCAGCTTCAGGCAAAGACACTTTAGGTTTCTTCTCCTTCTTTGGCTTCTTCTTTTTAGTTTCCTCAACCTTGAGACTCTCATTCCTCGCCGCAGCGATCTCATCATCATCACTACCGTCATCGCCGTAACCATTAGATCGGTGTTTAGATCTAACCAAACCTTCATCATCCGAATCAACAGCAGCCGTCTTCGCCGCTAGGATCCGTCGTCGTCGATCCTCAGCTTGCTCCTCAAGTGAACGGAACACGTTGTCTCCGGTTCCGTTCTGAACAGTTTTGCCACCGTTCGCTTGATCCGCCGGTTTTGCCTTCCGGTTACGTTTCGGGTACACGACCTTTTTCCAACCATGGTCGACGTGAGAGTTACCGTTAGAGGTCTCAAAGCCATTGTACTCGACAGATTCGATCGGATCCATTATTGGGTTTTCTAAAGTTTCTAGCTTTTTTTGTTTCACTTCTCTCTCTCTCTCCGGCGTGAAAAACAGAGACCAAACAAGAAGACGAGATTTGACCGGAGGGAAGAGATTATATATATGAGATTTATAGGGTAGAGAGATAAAAAACAATATCCTTATTATTATTTTTTATCTTAACTACGAAATTGCCATTGATATTACATAAACCAATCCTTTTGGGATTTGGTTTTTGTTTATTTTAGTTTTAATTTTCTAAGGATTAGTGATTCGTGTTTACCCAACAAAATCTAAGAAATTAAGAAGGGGTAAAAAATATCCCTGTTTTTTTTTTTTTTACCGTAACTATAGATATTCTATTTTGTGATTGGTTTAATTCGCATTAGAAATAAAATATTCTTGGATGTTTTTTTCTCATAAACAGACATAAAATCAAATATCTGTTGTGAAATTAGTCTATTCTTCTCATTATTTAGTGAATCAGTGACAAGAGTTTTTTTGCCACTAGCATATTTCGTAATCATCCTGTTTCAGATTTTTGGATACTTTAGCATAATTAATATTGCACGAGGATCCATATTTTGGATTTTGTTTTCCAAAATCGAAAGCTCATTTTTTTTTGTTAACAAGATATTTGTTTTTTAAATGTTCAAACTTCAAACTATTATTAATTTTCTTTCTATTTTTTAATTCTCCTTGCAGTTTGAACATTCTCATCTGAATTAAAAAGCTATAATTGTTAACAAAAACTAAATTAAATGTTTTTAATGTTACTCCTAAAAACAAATTGACTATTACAATTTTAGTATTTTTTATTTAATTGGAATATGAATAACTTCAATGTTTTATTGTTAAAATTTATGTATTAAATGTTAAAAAAAAATGATGTATTAAAATCATAAAGTGGCAATATCATCTTTTGGGAGACATACAATAAGATAAAAATGGTACATAAAATTAGTAATTTACTATGGTCTCTACTCAAAGTTGACACACACAAATCGAGTTCTAGCATAACTATAAAAAAAAAAATACGAAAAATAAGTTTTAATCAAAAAGAATTAGTTAAAAGCGACTCTTGTTAAAACAGACGAAGTAGTGATTTGTATTGAACGCAAAAATCGTGTAACATGTGACGTGCTAGTTTGCTACCGTGCATGGTGCATCATACTATTTAACCATACATTATCCACTACCAATCTACCTGAATATACCCAATATTGAAACATGGCTTCATGTTCCAATATGTACACCAAATATTAAGTACTGCATCGGTGTTGTTTTTAACATTAAAACCAGCATTGGCAGTTCACTTGAGCGAATCTATAGAAATCGTGTCTCCTCTTTTAAGCCAAGTTCTTTACCTGGAGAAATATAGGGTCAACTCACAGTTTTGTTCTGTAGGCTGTAGCTCTCGGTTTTGTTCTGAAAACACTTCATTCTTCAATAAAGACTTGCATGTCACCGTAGGTAATCATCAATAGGACGAAAAAGACAGCATTACATCTACAAATCAAGATCAAGTTAATTTTTTTTTTTACAAAACCATGTGTCATTTTTAACAAAATTTAATTCTATTGTATCACAAACACTGTCATTTTTTTAACTTAAATATAGTAGCCAGATACATGATACATCTAACAACATTTTTTATGGACTTTCTTGAAAACAAAAAAAAAAACTGTAGTTTCATTTTTTTTTTTGTTATTATTATCACGCTTTATACATATATATAAGATTTAATATTCATTCTTCGAATTTTATTACATAATTAATTTAATTTTGGATTTTTTTGATAATTCATAAATCCACAAATTTTGAATAAGCTATAAATTTCATTGGAGTAGATTAGATTTTCTATTTTTTTTAAAATTGGAAAATTGTGCCTATGGCTATGGTGGTGGAGAATGGGTGTTGTCCATCTCTATTAGTCAAACAAAGACATTAATATCCATCACTTAAGGTCAACGGAATTAATGGCCAAGTAGCTGAGCCATTGTCCGTTACCACTAAATTACTACTACTTCTGTTACAAATTAATTAAAATTTAATGTATCAGCTAACGTAACGTGATAATAAAAGGAGCATTTTCAGATACATGCACATCTCTGGTTTTTTAAACTAATGAAAGAACCTTTTTTTCTAAGAAATGTCTATCTTACGTTTTTAGCATACATAAGTTTCTATACAACATACTATAAGTTTTACTAAGATGATTTAACCATACTAAAAAACAAACCTCTTAATTAATTATACACTACTTGGTTAACATTATTACATTACTAGCATGAATGACGTTCGAAACTCCTTCTCTTTTCTCACTTTCATCGAACAAAAAACTTTTTGATTGTTTTTGCAAGTATATTTTTTTTTTTTTGTCATGAAGCTGTCTGAAAATCTGAAAAAGCAAACTTAAAGTGAAAAAGCTTATATCTTTCGATTGAATCTACTATCTAGTTTGGTTCAACTGCAAGTCTTCAACTAACTGAACTGAATTACCGAAGTGTGTTCTTTTCAGAGTGAAACTAATGTTTCGCATGAGCTGTAAGTTATGTTCATCTCTTTTTCCTTTTCACCAAAGTAATTTTCATATATTAACTGTGTAAATAAATATTTTGTTTAAATAGAGGCCCATAACTTTTAGTCATTCGGCCCATCAATCTTCTAATGTATTGAAGCTTAAAGCCCATAATAAATCGTAAGTCTATCTACTATAAACTTCTTGTTCTTTTGGCCTTAGCTGACATTAGCTAGTATTTCTGGTGTTCCAAAAAAAAACAAAAGCTAGTATTTCAAGTATCTAAATGCTAATTTTTTAACATGATATATAACAAACAATGCAACTACAATATGTTATATACTATTTATTTAGTCAGAAGAAGAAATATTGTTTATGTCCGAGTAAATTGTGTAGGATGATGATTATGTGTAACCGAGAGCGTTGGCCTAAACAATCTACCATGACTCAAACCTTGCCACGATCCAATTCGAACTTAAAAACAAAAAAACAAAAGAGAGATGTTACAAACACGTGGCATTTAGAAAATATCTCATCATCTTTATCATCGTATGTGCATGGTTGGCCATATGCAGTGAGACAAACACACCGTGTTGTGTTGTTTTTTATATTCTTATGGAAGTATGTAGAAACCTCCGCGTTGGGGGATAAGGAAGTGTGGTGTTGGTGTGAGACGTGGAGTATGTGATAAAAACAGCGTGTCGTTTTCTTGATAAGTAAAAAAGAAGAAGAGAAGTGAAGCACGGCAAGGCTGTGTGGAGAAGGCGAAAGAGTACACAAGTTGGTACGGAACTTGTATTAGTTCAGTTTAGTTGTTGTATTTTATATCATTCACTTGTACTTTCTTCTTTTTTTTCCTTCTTCTGTCGCAAAGTTTCTTTGCCTTTTTTAATCAATTATCAAATCGAATTTTATAACCTTTCGTAATTTTTGGATTCGACAATGACGCCTCCTTCTCCCACTTGACACTTACGACAACTATATACCGTAACAATATTCCTCATCACGGACACAGATATCACTTTTAACCCCTCAGCTCTGTTATTACGAGACAGTAAGTAAACTCACAACGTGTTTCTCGAAACAAATAATACATAACCGTACTAAGAAAGTCCACATTCAGACAAATTTCTCAGTTGCACAACTTGCAAAAGGGAATACGAATTAAGAAACCAACTTCAACACTTGAAACAGTGCAAAATAAGAATGTAACGCTTTTATTTCCGATGAATGAAAGAGACGAAACTTTGACAAAAGTTTGGATTCAAAAATCATAAAGCAAAAAACCAAAAAAAAAAAGAAACATAATGATAAAAACAAAGATTGGTGTTTTTTGTTTTCATAGTTGAGAAACAAGAGTAATCTTAATGACTTGGGACTTTGAGGTTGAAGGATTTGTTGAGCCAAGCCTTCAAGCTACCACCTTTTCTTGTTCCATTAATGGTAGAGTTAGCTCTTCCATTAGTTTCCTCAACCTTCTTCTCCTCTGGTTTCCTACACAACATAAAGTTCCTCGCACCAAGCGATCCAATTGCATTCCATGTGCTTAAAGCTGTAATCACAAAAAAACAACATCAGTAAACAAAATTGGAATTTGATAAAGCAAAAAAAGAGACTTTGGGAATTGAGAAATATTAGTACCTTCAGGTCCAACCATAGGACAATAGAGAAGAAAGTCATTAAAATCAGATCCAAGAAGTGGAAGACGACCTTCACGAGCGTAACACTTAAGAGCAGTATCAATAACAGAAGCAACGAGATCTTCCTCATAAGCCACAAACCGGATCGGACCGGCACTACCCAAAACCGTAACGCTAATGAGAATCCTATTCCCTTTAGCGTTTTGGTTCTTCTTCTGCTTGTTGTATAGCAACATCTTTCGAATTCGTTTTTTTTTTCAAAAAGAGATAATAAAAAAAACAGAGTAAATCCCAGAAAAGTAACAGAATCAAGAAAAAAAGAAAGAAGAAGCCTTTTTTTTGTTTGTTGAGATTAGGGATCTGGGTTACGAAAATCTAAGGAGGAATCGTTATCGTTCACGGGTCGAGACCGAGGCAGCGAAAGTACCAGCCTTCTTTGCAAGATCCGAAAGCGAAAACAGAGGATGCGGACAGAGGAAGGAAAAAGCTCGCCCTTTTGATTGAAAGGGAGAGCGTAAACTTACCACCGTTCGGATTAGGTTCCACCATTCACAAACGATTCACACAAAAGAGAATTTGTTTATTTTAAAAACACGGAGGAGATCTCGAGATTAAGAGCACGGAACAAGAAGAAGATGTTTTTTTTTTATGGTGGTGGGTGAAGCAGAGGGAGGAGATTTGATCTAATAAAAAAGGAGAAAGAATTTGATTTGTGATGATGAGCTAAGAGAGGCGAAGGGATATGTTATGTTATATAAGTAATGTTAGTTAGGGTTAGGGCTTTTTTCGGGAATTTGCGAAATCGGTGTGTTTATTGTTTGTTATGTTACCTTTTTTGTGGTCCTTTTTGGAAACGTGTTGTTTTTTTTTTTTACTAACGTGTAAAAGATTTTATATATTTTTGAAAAACTTTAGATAATATTATAGACGAAAATATATGTTTAAGTTTCTACATCAAAAAGAATATTTAAGAGAATCTCTAAAGGAAGAAAAGATCTACTAAATATAAATGTGTTGAAAAACTTCCAAATCATAAAAAGAAAAGGAAACTAACAACAAAACGAGTAATAAATTTGTGATCTGGGAAGAATTAATCAGAAATTTCTATTAAAAAAAAGAAAATGAAGATAAGATCGAATTTAATACTCCATTCGTTTTAAAATATAAGATGTTTTAGTGAAAATACGCATATTAAGAAAAGAGTTACTTTAAAAAATTTAACCAATCATAAACAAGTTTGCATAATATAAAATATAAATTTAATCTAAAAGTTGTATAGAAAGTTGGAAACATCCTATATTATAAAACAAAAATATTTTTCTAATTATCATATATTATGAAACGGAGGGAGTATTAGATAACTAGGAAAAATAATAAGATGAGGACAAATTAAGAAAATAATATTTTAGATTTCTTATGTAGGTGACCCAAAAAAAAAATATTTCTTGTGTATTGACTTTACCAACATTCACTTAAAAAGATGGATGCATGTGTTACCAAGGATATTAAGTAGTAGTAAAAGATATGGTTCCATAAATGAAAAACGTATTAATTTGACACACACAAAAAAAAAATGAAAAACGTATTAAAGTCGAAATAAAAACGGAGAAGAAACCAATGGATTATAAAACGTTAGGCAAATGGAAAAAGGTCAGACAATCTCTAGCTAAAATAGCTTTACATGATAATGGATAATAATTTGGTCGGATTCGTGGAATTAATTATAGCAGATACGAATGATGGTGTTTCCTTTTTGCTAATATGGCGGTAAATGTGAAAATTGTTACATAACGGTGGTTCATATGCGTTGCTTTTGACGTTTATGGTTTTGCAAGTCATTCGAACTGCATTGTTTTATTAGATTGGCATACACGTTTCACGGATGTATATAAATTGATATGTGAATGATCTCTAGAAAAAAAAAAAAAAACAAGTGCAAACACAAACGAAATATTCGAGATTTAAGTCGCGGGTGGCTATATAGAGAAGAAGATGATGATGAAGTTGATTTAGATTGGGACTCTTATACATATCGGACTCTCTTCTTTTTGTTCTTTTTTGGGGTAAAATATGAAAGTGATAAAATATAGTAAACGGTCGCTCTCGAAGTTGAGCAACATCAAGTGGAATAAGCGAAAGAGCATCACGTGTCATGCTTTGGACCATTGTCCTGATCCTTGCTGCTTCTAGGTTCCACCGATCCAAACCTTCCCCATATATATTTAAACTTGGGAAGTTACACGTTTTCTACTTTTGAACATCAATACGTTTTAAATATCTTTGAAACCTCATCTCTATAGCATATAATTATACATTTAAAGAGTTTTGAAAATGAACGTTGAGGAGAGTTGTGCTGTGATATTTCTTAGATACACGTAACATCTAACATGGTTAAATAGCACTCTCAACAACTTTCATTTGATTTGTGGCATATAATATACGGACATACCTATAGTATATTGACTTTTTAATTTTAGGGACTACGTTATAATTAACGAGAAGGTCAATTAAATAGTTGGCCACTAAGCATGTTTCATGTATATATGTTCTTCATTATCTTAGGCGTTAATTATCATGTCTTCGAAACTTAGTTGAGTTGGGTGGATTCAAGTAATACAAAGCAGGCAAAGCGTATTATTGTCTAATATGAACGGAAAAAGGGCATCAAAATTAAATATATTTGTATTAATTAAATGGGTTGTCCTTGAAATAAAATGGAGTCAATTTTTTTTTTTTTTGTTGCTAACCACAATCTGAAAAAAAACACAACAAAGACATAATTAACTAGGAACGGCGGACGACAAACTCTACAAAGATTTCGAATCTTTTTACATCGAGATCTTAATTACAATATGGACAGTGTAGTTAATCTTCTCAAAAATATGGTTAGTATACTAATAAATTATGTGTAGATACATCATACATGGAATTATTATAAAAACAGAATCAGGTGCAGAGCATCATAATGGGCCATGATCTTGAATGGTGCAGAGCCAAGCTCAGAGTTTTTGGCTAAAGACAGCGAGAGCGCACATGACTGACTGACTGATAGGACCAACGTAGTATATAGAGAGGTCGTAATTAAGTTCAAGAGAAGACAGCTATCAATCTCATCTCATGCATTATGATCTCTCGATCGATCTATATATATCACCTAACTTCTTCTTATGATCAGCTCATCCTCCTTCCTCCATGTCTTATCCATATAGCCGCTCAATTCCTCACTAAACTTGTCCGGTTAACATAATTGTATTAATTTACCGTGTCTGGTACAAATCTATATATATTGAGCAAACATCTTCACATCCTAAATATTGATTACCCTGAATTAACATATGTCGTAGACGTTATGAACGTGCATGTGCTAAATGAATATATATCCCGCGGAGAAACAACCGTGCATAACTCTTTCTGATATATGCACTTATTCATCTCATCAGCTTAGTCTTTGTTAAATTTTAGGTTTGTCATGTCTATATAGTATATATATGATATGATTTTTTTTTTTTTTTGATAAATCCTATCGGCTGATCCGGTCAGCCAAGGTAGAAACACACGGAAGTGTTTGAGAGTGGATTTCTCCCCAAAAGACCACCACACTGTCTATTCTGAGTTTGGAATGCTTTCTGACTAATGTCAGATAATCAGACCGCCTATAATANATATATATATATATATATATATATATATATATATATATATATATATGATCTTACTCGTACCATTGACATCAAAACTCATTATTCTAGTTAGTCCAATTGATTATGCATGTGTTACGTAGTGTTGGTGCATAATAACATTTTATTTTATTTTATACTAACGTCTAGATTAGTCTGGGTTTCAGTTTCAAGTTTTTATTTGGTTAAATAGTTATATATATTCATGTTGTTGTCTTGTTGAGTGTTTTTTTAAATAGTAATGTCTATCTACATCTAATACATTTAAATATAAAAACGTATGTACGTTTAATAGTTGTGTAAGTATATCATCCATGGCCACGAGTCGATCGAAATAACAGTCACGATTCGTCTTTTCCTCGGTCAAAAGACAAGGAGTGGGCATATAGTATATACCTTATCGTAACTAAATAAAACAGGTCATTTAGAAATGGAATAGCATATTCCAAATTAATTTCATCCATAGAAAAACAAAACCTGTAATTAATGTGACAGCTGAGCTGACCGTATTGTTGTATCTTTTGTTTGTTTATGACAATTGACACAACCATAATTCGTATTTCATTTTCAAACGTACGAATAGGAATGCGACAAATATGTAATAATAAGAAACGGCTTCTCTATTAATTATTGACCAGCCACTCTGTGTCTGTTCAATTAGCGACTAGCCAGATTCCTCAATTTGTTCATGTCGTCCATTGATTTCATTTATACGCCAACTCTTCTAGTCTTCTAGATACATTTTTTTTTTGATCAAACAGTCTTCTAGATACATAAAGTAGGTCCATTAAACTTCACATGCCACACGTTCTTTTTACTTGTCTCAGTCTATATCGTACCAATTGCTCCCATATTATACAATATCTTATATTTCTAATTGTCAGTCGCATCTAAGAGTCGCCACTAGTTATTATCAGTTCACCCGATTAGAATCCTGAGTTTTCCAGTCGTTCTCAATTATTTTTCTATGATTTTGATATAGGAAAAAATGCCAAAAAAAACCGAAAGATATTTTTATTTGGACGTTTAATACCCAATGGTTTTGGATTAGAATAAAAATACACCAAATAATAAAAATGTGTCATTTAAAACTCAATATAATTAGTGTTGTTATTTTCATACCCACAATTTTTCAAACACAATCAAAATTCCAATTTTACCCTAGTTATCTAATTAATTATTAATATAAAAAATTCTCGGTTTTTTGTTAACCATATCAAACCAGAATCAAAACCAAACAAACCTTAATAACGTTGTATCCACAGTGATATTTTAGCAAATTCAAGTTATAAGAGTTGTCCTTTGTGGGATCGGATACGAGCATTATATTAGCTGGAGGTGGGTTCTCATGGGTCCAACAAGAGATAAGCGTCAGTAGGTTACGAGAACCTGTAAATCAGAAACTTAAAACTTGAGACTCTCTCTCTATATCTATGAATTCATCAAGGAAAAGTAACTGTAGAAAAATTTTAAACCAAAGGGGGTGGCTTGAAGAATGATTCCAGTGGAAGAGACCGCTCGAAGGACTTAATCGAAGATGTAGCCCAGATACTGAGAAGACCTGAGTAGCCTAATTTATCCAAAAACCGTTTAATACATGGACCGACCACAAGGATCGAAGCCAGTTGGAATGGGACACTTCTTGATGTCCCAAAATACCTTTGTTACTGCCCCAGGCTGCTTCTCCGCCGCCTTCACCATTCTAATTAATCAAAAAACTAATGATAAATAATCAAATTCAAAACTGGGAAAGCAAAATCAAATTAAAGTTCTTCAATGTAGAACGTAAATCAAACATCAGATAAAGCAATACTCCAAGAGATTGATTGATATGGCTGGATCACTGACCTTGCTTGTTGTCGAACAGGGAAGGAGGGAGAGAGAGGATTATTGAGACACGATGCTTTGTTTCTTAATCTTCTTAACGGTGGTGATGAAGAGGCGTTGTGGATGAGTGAAAGGAGATGACGCTTTCATACACACCGCCGTGACACGAAGCTCCGGCGTGATAAACGGTGGTGATTCCCATCGACGGAACCGTTTTCATAGCCACAACCGAAGAAGAAGAAGACGGGATTTGTTGTTGTTGCTGGTTTAATTTTGGTTTGATATGGTTAACAGAAAACCGATAATTTTTATATTAATAATTAATTAGATAACCAGGGTAAAATTGGAATTTTGATTGTGTTGGGTATGAAAATAACAACCCTAATTATTTTGGGTTTTAAATGACACATTTTTATTATTTGGTATATTTTTATTTCAATCCAAAATTATTGGGTATTAAACGTCCAAATAAAAATAATTTTGATTTTTTTTGGCATTTTTCTATTTTGATATAAAGCAAAAAAAAGAAATAAAAACATAAGAATCAAAGAAAACTGAGCCACCGAATAATAAATATTAAAAAATTGATCGGTAGTCATATACACAGTTAATTGTCTTTTTGCTACGAAGCTTAGCCTAAAATCTATATATATAAGCAAAGAACGTTTTCTGTTACGTTAGCACATCAAGTATAACCCCTGGTAATCTAGTATTTAAAATTAAAAATAAAATAGCATTATAGTCCACTGATTGAATGTAGAAACACTACGACAAAACAAGTTTCTACAAATACAACAATTAGCACTCTATATATATATATTTCAACATAGAAAAATAATTTGACTTAACTTAGTCAAAATGGTTAATGGTCTATATATATATTTGTAGTATATTATGATAAAAAAGATATACAGTATATCATTATTACATATAGTAGAATTTAGATTATGAATCAGGGTGTTATCGATATAATAAGATCTCAGCAAACTTATTTTCACTTTATTCTTTGTCATATTTTCAACATATAAGTGTATAACCACTATTAAATGATTAAAACATACAAATTTGATATATATATATATTGTTTATTTTTTGGGGTCAAATTTGATAGTTTTTCTTTTTTTTTAAAAATTAAATTGGTAGACCATTCAAATTCACCTATAGCTTAAGAAACCAATCAATTTATTTGATGATAAATGAAAAATAAAATAAAAATGCATAAACACTGTTTGCCCAAAAGGAAAAAAATAACAAAGACATTGTGATTATTTCGAATCGAACTCATTAGCGATCTAAACCATAAACATATATAAAGTATAGGGACTATAAAAGCAAAAATAACAAAGGGAAAGAAGAAGAGAAGAGTAATATTATTATTTACGTTGAAACGAAACAAACAGACACAGGGAAGAGAACTCTAAAGAAAGTAAAGGAGCAGCGATGAGATCGGGGGTTGTCCGTAAACAACGGATACAACTGTTGTTCGATGTTTGTTTGTTTTTGGAACTCCGCGTTGATTCAGCGTTCTGGATGTTTCTCCCTTCTTCATTATCCAAATCGTTTTCCAAAGTATAAATTTTCATCAAAACCCCTCGCTTATTTTTGGTTAAATTCAGGCCAAACAAAGGGTTTCACAGAGAAATTTCTGTGTTTTTCTTCGATATTATCATTCAGAAAGAAAAAAAAAAAAAGTTACAATTTTTATTTTTTAAAGTCTCTTCCCTTTTTTCAGCAATGGAAGATAAACCATTAGGGATTCTGAGGGTTCATGTGAAAAGAGGGATTAATCTTGCCATTCGTGATGCCACCACCAGTGATCCTTATGTTGTTATCACATTGGCTAATCAGGTTTGTTTGTTTCTTTGTTTATGCCGTTTTTGATGAGTTTTAATGTGAGAAAGGAGTGTGTCCTGTTTTTGTGAGATTTCAAATCGAATTCGTAGATTGTAGGACTTATTATAGTCACATGGAGGGACTTATTAATCCACACATGTAAATGTTTTGGTGGCCACCATGTGATAAAGAATCTCAATTTGATCTTTGCTTTGTGTCTTGTTTGCTAAAAAACAAAACTTTCCGAAACATCATCCTATGCATTACATTTGTCATGTTCTGAAATTACAAATTCTGGTGAGCACATAATTTTGTTGAAGGGCCAAACGTTGTTAAACCGAGGAGGATTTTAATCTGTTTTGTGATTGAAACATGTGTAGCCGACTAGTCTCTCATTGCAAAATCTTGTTGAAAGGTCATTAGTTTTCTTGGAAAATGGCAGATGTGTAATCTCAATGCTTAATCTTGGTGAAGGGTCATCTCCCCAAAGCTAGCAAATTAGACATGTAGTTACATAATCTTGTTGAAGGGTCAGCTTTCAAAACTTTCTTTCAGGGTCATGAGTGGGAAGTTAATGATATCAAAATTGAGATATGTTATCTGAGTTTTTAGAGAGTTGAAAAGGGACATGATTGACTTAGCCTAGATGATTTTGTGTTTCTATGTTTTTATTTTGTCAAACCCTCTTTATCATTATTTGTACTATGTAAACCTTTTGTTTCTGTATTTGTTTTGTCATATCTTCTTGACCTGTTTTTGTCTTGTTCCTTCAGAAACTGAAGACGCGTGTGATTAATAATAACTGTAATCCAGTGTGGAACGAACAACTCACACTTTCCATCAAAGATGTGAATGATCCAATCCGTTTGGTAAGCCATCCTTTCTATCAAAATTGTCTCACACAACAGTTAAATCTACGTACAGGCTGTTTTTTTTTTGGTGTAGACTCCATTGCATACCTAAGCTATTAGCTTTACGTTGTTGATGCATTTCTTTTAGAATATCATTCCCCCCTAAAAGAAATGTTCCATTTTTTTTGGCTCATTGCTATGTCCTGTCTATGCAGACGGTGTTTGGTAAAGACAGATTCTCGGGAGATGACAAAATGGGTGATGGAGAAATAGACTTAAAGCCGTTCCTAGAAGCGCATCAGATGGAGTTAGATTTCCAGAAGCTTCCCAATGGTTGTGCAATCAAGAGGATCCGTCCAGGCAGGACCAACTGTTTGGCTGAAGAGAGCAGCATCACTTGGAGCAATGGGAAAATCAAACAAGAGATGATTCTTAGACTAAAGAATGTCGAATGTGGAGAAGTAGAGATCATGCTCGAGTGGACAGATGGTCCAGGCTGCAAGGGTCTTGGGCGCGAAGGTATGTCAAAAATGCCTCAGTATCTTTAACTTGTGTACATCTCTTTATTGCTCGTTGTGATGTGAATGCGAGCATTGGTTCTCTGAGGATCGAAGAAGACACCATGGATGCCAACAAAACGATTGGACTAAGATTGCAGAAATGTTGAAACAGAGACCCTGAAGATGTGATGGTACTTTTTTTTTTTTTTTCTTCTGTTCATGGAAAGACGAGTTTGTCTTTTATCTCATCAGATATGAAACTACAAAAGAAGGCTCTGCTTAAGTCTTTAGTTGTACATGTCGAATATATAACTCAACCCTTACATATATTGTATCTATTTCTACTAATGATGAAATAAAGCAAACCCTGAATTTCTAGAACGTCTAACGTCTTCAAGTTCTTTTCGTTGGTTTTGGTAACATTAGAATTAGCTAATCCATACCCAGTCAAGGCTTTGTTTTGTTGGGTCGTGATATTTGTAGTATGTACTCAAAAATATATATTGTTTTTTTTTTTGTGAAATGTAATGATGATGTATGTTGTACAATGTCAATGTCAGAAAAAAAAAGAGGATGTAGAAGATATTTTGTTTCCAATAGAATGTACAACATGTTGGTGTGAGTGACGCGTAGATGATCATTAAAGTGAGTAAAGCAGGGAACATTTAAAGAAACTGGAAAGAGACCTTTTGAGTTACTAGGACTATATTGGTTGATCTTTCTTTCTTTCTTTTTTGTGTCCTTTAATAAATCAATATAAGTGGCCTCGTTGAATTTGAGCCGGTGGTTGATTGTTTATAAGTGAATAAGAAAAAAAGTAGAAGAGACAGGTGTGCTTTCTCTTCATAATTTCACAAGAGAAATGGAGAAAACAGAGGAAGTGGTTGGGATGAAGGAGCTTGTAGGGCTTGTGAGAATCCGAGTGAAGAGAGGGATCAATCTTGCTCGCCGGGACGCTCTAAGCAGTGACCCTTTTGTCGTCATAACCATGGGTGCACAGGTCTTACCTCCCTCTCTCTCTTTTTCTGATCCTAATCNTTTTTTTTTTTTTTTTTTTTTTTTTTTTTTTTTTTTTTTTTTTTGTTAAAAAGTTCTCAATTAAAATGCATAAAAATAATACAGGGATATGATTTGTAAATCATATAGTTTTTGAAAGTAAAGCAATGGGAGATTATACAATAAAGCATATTCTAAAAGGAGAAAGATAAAACTAATGGGAACTGGAAAGTTAATCCTCTAGCTATTTTCTGGATTGATCATCTTCAACCACCACGGCCACCACGACCACGCTTGCCTCGTCCTCTGACCGTAATCCATTGATCTTGGAGTTTCTGGGTAGGTTTGATTGTCCTTCCTCCTCGGGTACGTTGAGAGGATTCATCACCCATTTCATAATCATAATCTCCAACATCGAAGTTAGTAAGTTGATTACTTCCTACGATATTTTCCTGCACAAACTCATTTTGCAAGGAACTTGAACAAGGTGTTGAAAAATGGGACAGATACCATTGGAGAAGATGACAATACAACTTCAGTGTTGATGGGAATGGGGTTGCATAAGGCAGTGGTGATGGTAGTAGCTTCAAATGTAGTAGTAGTATGCCCAGCCACAAAGGCTGGTGAGGGTGTGCAGACTGTAGTCTCACCAAGTGCAGCTTCAACTGAGTGAGTAGGGGAGACATAAGTGCAGGCAGAAACAGAACCTGCACCTAGCACTACAGCAACTGCTTGAGAGAGGAGAAGACATCTAGTTTCTTTGTGGCCTACAAACCCACATTTACTACATTTTGATGGAAGCCAAGAATACTCCACATCCACTATAGAGACATTGCCTCTTTTGTCCTCGACAACAACTCTATCTGGAAATCCTTTTTCTAGCTCAACTTCAACCATGAGCTTAGCCACTCCCATTAGAGACGGATCCAACCTTGGTTTATCAGTAGCCATAGGTTCACCTAAACCTGAAGCTATCCAACTGATTCCCCAGTGCGAGTAAAGACGACTAGGGATTTTTTTTAGCGTAACCCAGACCGGCACAGATGTGATCTCTGGCAGAGCTAATGTATCAGCAGAAGTCCATGGAGCAACGAACATGATGCAATCATCAATGTGCCATACACCATGCTGTAAAACCCAGGCTCTAGTTGGTGCATGCGGAATATGAAACAAATAAGAGGATCCCCCAAGTTTTCGTGAAAATTTTTTACACTTTTTCCTCCAAATTCTATTAGCCACTGCATTGATGAGACCTCCAGATGGTGTAAGGCAACGATTAAACTGACCTATCACATATTCTTGTTGATTCTCAAGCCCTCTCAACAAGACATGATTTGGAATGTGTACCTTGGGGGTGCCATCTTCCATGTAAGTTGGTGTTGTTGTTCGATGGAGATTTCGGATGGAAGGGTCCATCTTTGCTGCCCATGGAAATCGTAGTTGTCCATCCTCTTTAATCGCTGGAGGAAGGATGTCTAAAGCCGGATCAGATTTGCCTCTTTCTATTGGAATTAGAGTTTTGTGACGGTAAGGCACAGCTTCTGAGATGATCTTAGGTGGTTTTGCCCATGCTCCAATAGTGGGAACAAAAGGAGTAGAGACAAGAGCTGTCAGAGACGGAGAAGAGTGATGCAAGGTTTGAGTTACATCTTCCGTCGCGATAGGAGAGTTCAAAGTGACGGAGCTCTGACAAGAAACAGTGGCAACAAAATCCATCAAGTCAAAGAGGAGAGACTAGATAGCTCACCGGAGAAGAGATTACCGGAATCAGTCAGTGATGACTACACGACGGCAGCGTAGTCGTTGAAGTGAATTGAGATTTGCTTTAGGTTTTTCGCTTTCGAGAGAGAAATTTGGGGCCCACCAACAGGGTTAAGGTTGTTGGAGAAATGGTTTTCTTTTTTCTTTTTCATGTTCCTATCTCTGTTCTTGAGATATATAGCTTTAGTATCTGATTTTGAGGTTTTGTATAGAGTGAAAGAAATAGAAATGGGCTTTGATCTTAAGATCTTTGAATTTTGATACAGAAGCTCAAGTCTTTTACTGTGAAAAACAACTGCAACCCAGAGTGGAACGAGGAACTGAACCTTGCGATTGAAAATCCCAAGGAGCCTGTAAATATGGTGAGTACTACAACTCGAAACCAATTGGCAATAAGTGGTTTGATTGATCGATCATAACCGTTGTTGTGAAATTCTAATAGTCGTTTTTTGTTTTCTATATGAGTAAAAGATGGTGTATGACAAAGATACATTCACAGCCGACGACAAGATGGGAGATGCGGAGATAGATATCAAACCGTTCCTAGAGGTTCACAAACGAGGTTTGCTAGAACTTCCAGATGGTAAAGAGCTCAATAGAATTGCTCCCACCAAAGAGAACTGCTTGTCTGAAGAAAGCAGAATCGTCTCTGATGAAGGCAAGATTGTTCAGAACATGATTCTTGTGTTGAGGAATGTTGAATGTGGCAAGGTCGAGATTCAGCTTGAGTGGATTAAAAATCCAGGTGGTTGTGGACTCTGAAATAGAGATATGAAGTTTGTTTATGATTCTCTGTAATAAAAAAAAAAAAGAAATCTCAGTTCGTTTTGGCTTTCAGACAAAGTTACAATAAGTAGAACAGAGTACTTACTCTGCTTTGTAATTGAATGATTTTGGTTTTAGATCTAACCGAAACCGTTTTGGTTTCCCGCGAGTTTTAATTTTATTTTGGTGTTTGTTAAACATGTGAAGGTTTGCAATTTTTTTTTGTTTTGTTTAGTTGACTTATATAGTTTTCTCCATTACTAGAAAAAAAAAAAAGGAAGAAAGATCTAGAGGATATTATTACCAAAGAGAATCCAAAAAGATGTTCGTGAGAGTAACGCGTAGAATAGAATAATCAGGAAACAAACACCTGGAAAAAATAATTATAGTACTAAATATTATTAGATGGTCTCGGTCTTTCGTCTATTGATAAGCCAATTTAAGTGGACTCGTTGAATTTGAGCCGATAATATTTTCTGAAAGAATAAGAAAAAGTAGAAGAGACAGAGAGCCTACGAGAGACATCGATCAAAAACGTCAGAAGAAAAAAAACAGAGGAAGAGGTTGAGATGGAGGGCCTTGTAGGGCTTCTAAGAATCCGAGTGAAGAGAGGGATCAATCTCGCTCGTCGAGACTCTTTAAGCAGCGACCCTTTTGTCCTCATAACCATGGGATCACAGGTCTTTCTTTTTCTCTCTTTCATTCTAATCTGATTTGGTCTTCTAGGTTTCTTGATTTTATTTTCTTGTTTATAGAAAGGATCAACTTTGAAGATTTTAATTTCTAGGTCGAAACCAATAACAAGAAAGTACTAATTTCATGCAGAAATGAAAAAAAAAAATAGATAGTTTTTATTATCTGATTTTGATAGATTAAAACGATTTGAAGAGATTTGATCATAGTATGCTTTTATATCTTGCATATGTACTCTAATTGAGTTCTTTGAATTGCACCAGAAGCTGAAGTCGCGTACTGTAGAAAACAACTGTAACCCTGAGTGGAACGAGGAATTGACCCTTGCGATCAAACACCCTGATGAACCTGTGAATCTGGTGAGTACTACTATTCGTCATTTCCAACTCAAAACCAATTGGCAATAAGTAACAACTAACAACTCGTTGTGTTTTTGACAGACAGTGTATGACAAAGATACATTCACATCGCACGACAAGATGGGAGAGGCGAAGATAGACATCAAACCTTTTCTAGAGGTTCACAAAATGGGTTTGCAAGAATTACCAGATGGAACAGAGATCAAGAGAGTTGTTCCCACCAGAGACAACTGCTTGTCTGAAGCGAGCAGTATCGTTTCCAATAATGGCAAGATCGTTCAGGACATGATTCTTCTGTTGAGGAATGTGGAATGCGGCGAGGTCGAGATTCAGATTGAATGGATTCAAATTCCAGGTAGTAGGGGACTCTGAAACAGAGATCATCTTTATGGTTATATCTCTGTGTGTGTGTTTGTAATAAAAGCTAAGATGTAGAAAAAAATCTCAGTTTTGTCTTGGCTTTCAGACAAAGTTACAATAAGCAGAACAGAGTATTTACTCTGTTTTGTAAATGAGGTATTTGGTTTTAGATTAAACAGATTTGATTTTCCCGTTGAGTTTTTCCTCAGCACATAAAATAGAATATGCTGTTATTGTCTGCAGATGAAGAAAAAGACAAAGAAAAATCTAACAAACTTGGAAGTTTGTTTGCTGAATTTTTTTTTTATATTTTTTTCTTTGGTTTTGTTAAAAACATGTGAATTTGCAGAGATATTCAAACGTAAGGTTATGGTTACATCTTAGTTAGGAATCTTATCCATGTCCAAATCCCAAATTTGAAAAAAACACTTCTAACACAAATACAAACAAGATTGCAAATATCTATAGCTTTGGAAATTATATTTGCTTTCTTTCTTTTGGATCTCTGCGTTTCAAGTCCTAAAACTTAGAACTCTGTTTCAAATTTACTTTCACAAAAGCTATGGCGTCGAGTTCAACATCATTTTTAATGGCTTCTAAAACTGTAATCTCAAAAACAGCTCTGTTTTTCTCTTCACCGGGGATAGTCAAACGGAGTTTCTTGTCATTCACACCAGCTTCTCCATCGTTTAAGCCTTTAAGAACAAGATCTTCAAATGCCACTAAGTTCGATGAAGTAACGAGCAGTCTCGGCGAAGATATGGACCAGATTCGACGGTTGCAAAATGGTTCTGATGTGAGAGGAGTCGCATTGGAAGGAGAGAAAGGCAGAACGGTTGACCTAACGCCTGCAGCCGTTGAAGCAATAGCAGAGAGCTTTGGAGAATGGGTTGCAGCAACTGAGGGTAACGGTAATGGTGTCATCAAGGTTTCTCTCGGACGGGATCCACGTGTTTCCGGTGGAAAGCTAAGTACAGCCATTTTCGCCGGGTTAGGTCGTGCAGGCTGTTTAGCTTTTGACATGGGTTTAGCCACTACTCCAGCTTGCTTCATGAGCACGTTACTGTCTCCATTCGAATACGACGCTTCAATTATGGTAACGCATTTCCAACCTTAAAGAGTTCAACTCTAAATCAATTGGTAATGAATGGATTCAAATGTGTGATTGTGATTTTGAAGATGACGGCTTCTCATTTGCCGTATACAAGAAATGGACTCAAGTTCTTTACCAAGAGAGGAGGCTTAACGTCTCCGGAAGTGGAGAAGATATGCGATTTAGCTGCGCGGAAGTACGCTACAAGGCAGACTAAAGTCTCTACACTGATCAAAACTCGACCAAAGCAAGTTGATTTCATGAGCGCTTACTCTAAGCATCTTAGAGAAATCATTAAAGAGAGAATCAATCACCCTGAACACTACGACACTCCTCTCAAAGGGCTTCAGGCAAGAGTCTAGCTTTATGCTCTCTTGTCTCAAAAAAAATTGGACGAATTATAATAAAGTTTTTTGGTTTTTGTATGTTAGATAGTTGTGAATGCGGGTAATGGGTCAGGAGGGTTCTTTACTTGGGACGTTCTAGACAAGTTAGGAGCCGATACATTTGGTTCGCTTTATCTAAATCCAGACGGGATGTTCCCAAATCACATTCCTAATCCGGAAAACAAAATCGCAATGTCACACACCCGAGCCGCGGTTCTTGAGAACTCAGCGGATCTCGGGGTTGTGTTTGACACGGATGTTGACAGGAGTGGAGTAGTGGATAACAAAGGAAATCCTATAAACGGAGACAAGCTCATTGCTCTTATGTCAGCTATTGTGCTTAAAGAACATCCAGGTGGATTAAACTAATGATGTTTGTTAATACTTATCTTTGATTGATTGAACAATGTGACTTATAATATAGTGTTTAAGTATGGCTATAGGAAGTACAGTAGTAACAGACGCAAGAACGAGTATGGGGCTAACTAAGTTTATAACTGAGCGAGGAGGGAGGCATTGTTTGTACAGAGTAGGGTATAGAAACGTGATTGACAAGGGAGTAGAGCTGAACAAAGATGGCATCGAGACTCATCTCATGATGGAGACTTCAGGGCATGGTGCTGTTAAGGAGAATCACTTCTTGGACGATGGTTAGTTTACTACTCTTTTGTTCCTATTTGGTGAATGAGTGATAATATGTTCATCATGACCTTAATTGTTATGTTTGTTTCTTTAGTTAATACATTGGGACACATTGTAGGTGCATACATGGTGGTGAAGATCATTATCGAAATGGTGAGAATGAGACTAGCCGGATCAAATGAAGGTATCGGTAGTCTGATTGAAAATCTTGAAGAGCCATTAGAAGCAGTTGAGCTGCGGTTAAATATTTTGTCAGAGCCAAGAGATGCCAAAGCAAAAGGCATTGAAGCCGTTGCGACTTTCAGAGAATACATCGAGGTATTATAACTATATCGTTTGGTTATGGTTGTAGTTGTAGACTTAAGAATTATAATTGTGGAACAAATACAATGGTTATTAGGAAGGAAAGCTTAAAGGGTGGGAACTGGACTCCTGTGGGGATTGTTGGGTGAGTGAAGGTTGTTTGGTGGACTCAAATGATCATCCATCTACAATTGATGCTCACATGTATAGGTATTTAATGTGCTCAGAGATTCTTTTATATAATATGATAGTAAATACTTATTATTCAATTAATAATTGAGAAATTCAGGGCAAGAATTAGTGATGAAGAGAGTGGGGAAGAGTATGGTTGGGTGCATATGAGGCAGAGTATTCATAACCCTAACATAGCTGTTAATATGCAATCAATGCTTTCTGGTGGATGTCTTTCCATGACGAGAGTCTTCAGAGACCAGTAACGTTTCTTTCATCTTTAAATTCTAACAATTATGAAAAGATATGGTTATAAGTAACATATATGTGGTTTTTGGTTGATCAGGTTTCTTGAAGCTAGTGGGATTGCTAGATTCTTGGATATAAGTGACTTCGACAACTACATGGACGTCAATCTTGAAGGCCCTTTAGTCAAAATGCAAAATTTGTAACTAAATAACCACAACATGAACCGCTACGTATTGTTTCTTTTAGTTAATGCAAACTATGTAAATAAAGTTTATACTCCATCTGTCTCCAAAAGATTGATGTTTATAAGCTTTTACACATTTTAAGAAAACAATGATTACTGAGTTTAAATATATTTTTTTCTTTTACTAAAAAGATATTATTTAATTTTAAACCAATAACAATTTAAAATTTTAAATATTTTTAATGATTACTTCTTGAAGTTTACAAAACATCAATCTTTGAAAGACAAAAAAATATCCCAAAACATCAATCTTTATGAGACAGAGAGAGTATATCTTTTGGTGTACGACTGACACAGTTGGCTGTTGCAGAACGTCGTGGTAATGTTTGGGAAACAGAGCAGTAACCTTTTTACGTCTTATTATATTCACTAGAATAGTACCCGCGCTACGCCGCAAGATTAATTTTTAATTTTATTTTAGTTAAAATTTTTTGTGTTTTTTTTTTCCGATTTCATAATATAATATATGTTGTTGGAAATCAAATTTCATAAGTTCTTGATAATTTTATTATCTTAAGAAATAAGTTTAGAGACTTCAAACCCTTAGTTATTGATTGGTTTCTCATTTACAAACCCTCTTGAACAAATAGTATTCATGATGCTTTGGTACATAATTTTAGGCTATTTTTTGCTTTAAAACTAATGTGATACTATCATACAAAACATTTGTAAAATATGATATTAATGATGATGGAAATATAAATGAGATTATAATGATGGAGATCATTTCTTTTTTACAATCGAACACAATTTTTGGTATTTATTTTAGATAATTTTAGTATACTTCAATATTGATGTGCAGTCCAATTAATATTACTTTTGATATCAATGATCTTCAGTCACACTTAATCAGATAAATCAAATGGAATAAATCCCTAACTCCACCAAATCTCGAATAAGATAGTATAAACGACAACGAAGAAGAAGAAATCGAGCGTCGTTTCTCTCTTTAGTTTTGTGCACGTAAGAGTTAAAAAAGCTGATGTGTATTAATTATTTTAATTTAATTAGGTATTCATTTTAACTGATGTGTTAGTCTCTGCTTCAATATAAAAGTTGAGGTGTCATGCTCTGGTGAAAAATATACAACTTTTATTGTATTGATTGATTAAAGCAATAATTTCATCAGTATCCTCATCCATTGTTAAAACTTAAAAACATAGACTTTTCTATAATAGGTTTTGTTCAGTGTTGTGGTCCAATACTGTGATATGAAAATTGTGTTTCTTTTAGGTTTTGTGAACCTAAGATGATAATTATAGAACTGTGATTCTAACGTCTAAAAGAAATTATTGTATGTCTAATTAACTAACTAATGGTGCTGGTTAGTGGTTTAAAAGTTCACCTCATAAGTTGAAAAGATCGAAGTTTACATCTTTCTATTTTTTACGTAACTGTTCACATATTCCAACTATATATATATATATTTGTTTATTATTTTTAAATGAAAGATTTGAGAAAAAATTAGTACATAATATAAAACATTTGTTTTTGAACTTCAAAAGTTTACATATGATTTGGAAGCATATATATGACTATTTTATAACAGAACATCACACACCCCTCTCTCTAACTGAGTTTGATTCCCTATTATAAATATGTTATCAAATTACTACTAATAATTTACTATTATGTAAAAACACTAATAATTAGTGTAAAAAGGTGTATTGATGTGTGCTTACTTAAGCATCACGATTGGGTCCAAAAAACTACTCAAAAATAATTTTATTTAGTGAGAAAATTGTTTTTTTTTTGTTTTAATTAGAAAAGCTAAAGTGTTAAAAATATAGGATGAAGTGTATTAATAAAATGTTTTAACTGAAAGGAAAAGAAACTGATGTGTCACCTCTACAATTCACCAAAATACTGATGTGTCTGGTGAAAAACCTTCAAATTTTATTGTATTGATTGGTTAACTATTTTCTTTTTTTCATATCATAATATCCAACAATTATTTAGAATTGGTCTTCCATTAATAATGCACTATCTTTTACTTTCTGTTAACTCAACAACTCTTCAATCATTTATGAATCACTATTTGGCAAGATTGATGAATCGATGTGCACTATGCTATGCAATCAACTTAGGATGTTTAAAACGATCGAATACTGATGCAAGTCATACTCTAGTGCTTTGTTTGCCAACCTATACGCCACCTCGTTGGAGGTCATGGGACTGAATTCTATATCTCGATTAAAGCCTCCTATTGAGTCTTCAATCATTTGAACGAGTCCTATGCAGCCAAGAACAACACATTTAAGAAGCCTCGGGTCATTATTACACTTTGTAGTTTATTCCAAGCTCTTAATTAATCTCTGTGATCAAACTAGAAGGTTGGAAGGGGATTGTTTTTTTTTTTTTTTTTTTTTTTTTTTTTTTTGAATAAATGTTAAATTATATTCAAAAGAGGAAAAAGAAAAAACGTTTTACATGGCTTTTGTGATACTTTTCAGAAAGAAATACAATTAGAAACTGGTGCAAATAATAGCCTCACAGGAGTCTAACAGCAAACCAGGGCTGAAGAAGGTATCCTCCACCGATGGTGAGGAGGCGATTCCGAACATTTTGATCGATCAGCTTGATGAGCTTTACATCCGGAACTGGAGTTTCTCCATGTCGTCGTGTGTTTCGCTCTCTCCACAAGGAATGGATTGTGTTTTGCAAAGTGTATCCCAAAAGGAACTTTGTTGTCTTATCTAACGAGTTTCCCAGTAGTAATAAGATAACATCCGAATAGGTTGATACGTATTTGTCTCTGAGAAGACCTTCAACTAGCTGTCTTTGAGAATAAGGGCATGAGAAGAATAAATACTCTCTTGTTTCCAGCGGGTGTCGACAGAAGACACAACTCACATTGGTGTTTGCATTCCAAGCCTGCATTCTCTCCCCTGTTGAGACTCTGTTTTTCACCACCAACCAGGTGATTAAAGCAAATTTCGGTGTCGCAAAGGGAAACCATATGGCTTTGTGACTCTCCATCACTGGTTGTGCTTCACGGATTCGAGACCAGGTATCCTTAGTCAGGAATTTGCTGCGAAATTTGTCATTCTTCCCTTTCCAGAGTACCACATCTTGTTCTCCCTGAACACGCAAAGTTCGACATTTTCGTATTTCCTCTTCCACAAGATTTAGCAAAGGTTGTCTGTGAGACCTTCTTCTGGTACTATCCATCGCATCAGCCACCATACCATTTAGTGGGATTCCAAGATCGATAGGACCCCTATCAGCAAGTTTGTCGTATAAGCAGCCTAGAGGGATCCAGACGTCAAACCAGAAGGAGGTAGAACTTCCATTCCGCACCTCAACCCGATGGAATTGCTTTGCTAAGTTTCTATATTTAAGAAGTTTCCTCCAAATCCAAGAACCTGAGTATGCATGTCCTTTTTCCGACCACAATGAACTAGTGCGAATGAGATGTCGCTTAACCCAGTTCACCCATAAGGAATCTTTTGCAGAGAGTAACCTCCATATCAGCTTGAGCATACTAACTTTGTTTGCCTCCTCTATGGAGCGGAGGCCTAAACCACCTTCACTTTTTGGCAAGCAAACATCTGACCAGGCAACCTTAACCTTTTTTGAGTTCAAAGACGGACCTGACCACAAAAACGCGGAGCATAGCCTGTCGACTTCTGCAATACACCCTTTAGGTAATCGAAATGCAGAGAGCCATAAATTTATAGTGCTGAAGAGGACAGAGCGAATGAGTTGCAGTCTCCCTGCGAAGGAGAGAGACCGTGCAGTCCATGAGCTGATTTGTGAACGAATTTTCTCCGTGAGAGGAAGGAAATCCTCTGCAGACATTCTCTTTGTTAAGAGGGGAAGACCAAGGTATCGGACTGGTAAAAGGCCAGAAGCGAATGGGAACTGCTGGAGAATCTCTGCTCGATTATCTGGAGCAATACCAGCCGTATAGATAGTAGACTTCTCAATGCTGATTTTCAACCCAGAGTGTATGGCAAAATCATCAAAAACGTTCAAAGCACCCTCAACAGAGCTCTTTTGGCCATCGAGAAAGATCATCAAATCGTCAGCAAAACACAGATGAGTGAGTTTCAGTGACTTACAATTCGGGTGATAAATGAATTTAGCATCCTTTGCAGCCTTATCCAACTTGCTTGAGAGGACATTCATGCATATGACAAAAAGGTATGGACTAAGAGAACAGCCTTGACGAAGCTCTCTTTTGCTACCAAAATAGCCTGCAAGCTCGCCATTAACCTGGACTGAGAATGAAGCCGTCGTTACACAGATCTTGATCCAGTGGATAAATTTTTCCGGGAAATCCATAGCTTGCAGTGTGTTGAGAAGGAAGCCCCACTGAACCGAGTCGAAAGCTTTCGAAATGTCTATTTTCATAGCACACCTTGGAGAGATGTCATCCTTGTGGTAATCTTTGACAATTTCAGTTGCCAAGAGAAGATTTTCCATGAGGAGTCTATCCTTGACAAATGCAGATTGATTTGGAGAGATGAACTTTGGTAGTAAGGGCTTTAGTCGGTTCGCTAGAATCTTTGAAATTATCTTGTACAGCACATTACAACACTAGATTGGCCGGTAATCTCTCATTATTTGTGCTTTCTTCTTCTTGGGAATGAGAGCTAGAATGGTGGAATTAACTCCTTTCGGTAGAAATCCTGTTTGGAAGAAGGATTGAATAGTAGTTACACAATCCTCCCCTACTACTGACCATGATTCTTTGAAAAACTCCACATTAAATCCATCAGGACCGGGAGATTTATTTACCGGCATAGCAAACAACACTTTCTTAATCTCCTCTTTTGTCACCTCTTTCGTCAGAGAGAACTTGTCCTGCTCTTCACATTTAAACTGCAGAATATCTGCAAGCTCCTCACAAGTCCATTCTTCGTAGTCAGTAGGAGAGAAAGAGAGGAATTCCCTGAAATATTTTTCTGCTTCTACCTTGATTTGATCCTGCGTACTAGCAACACTCCCATCGTCCCGCTGAATCTCCTTAATGCTATTTCGAATTTCTCGAAGTTTTGCAGAAGCATAGAATGCCTTATTATTCTAATCCCCAATCTTTAGCCAGTGAAGTTTTGCCTTTTGCTGGAGATAGCGTTCTTCTATGTCGGATAGAGATCGCCATTTAGCAAAGGCTTCCGCTTCCTCACGCACCGCTAGTGAAGAAGGATTAGCCATTGTTGCCTGTTGCAAGTCACAGAGACGAGCGTAAGCCGCTTTGGTTCGTTTGGTGATGGTACCAACCACTTGTTTTCCCAGATTTCGAATCAAAGGCTTAAGTCCTTTTAGAGACTTTGTGAAACGGTGCATAGTAGAGGTAGAATGGAAGAGTGGTGGAGACTCTCTCCATTTATCTGCCAGTGCCTGGTGAAAATCCGGATGCGTCACCACTGCATTGACAAATTTAAACGGACGTTGAATCCGTGGAGCCTCCTCCGAGATGTGTATCCGGCATCTGAAGTGATCGGAGCAACCACCAGGTTCGAATACAGAGTAAGAATGCCCATACTGCTGAAGCCACTGCTGATTAACTAGTACTCGATCCAATTTTTTACATATGACACCATCTTCCCTCTTGTTACACCATGCGTACCTCTGACCCTGATAACTCATGTCAGTGAGTTCACAGTGACGAACACAGTCCTGAAAGTCTCTCATACCAGGAGGAATCATTGGAGATGAAGTGTAAAGAGAGTGATCCTCATTCTCCAAAATTTCATTGAAATCCCCTCCAATAAGCCAAACCTTGTTGCGAAACAGAGGAGAGTCATTATGGTGTTGAAGATCCGACCAAAGGGTCTTCCTTTCAGCCACCAAGTTAGAAGCATATATAAAGGTTACAAAAAACTCTTGTTTGTCATCGATACTGATGGAAACCGTGATGAGCTGAGAGGTTTTGTAAATTGGAGTAACCCTCACGTTATCCCGCCAAACCAGCCACAGTCGACCCAAACGATGTTCTTTATAGTTAGTGAGAAGAGACCAATTTGCAAAAACAGAGTTGAAAACCCGGTCAACTCGTCTCTCCTTGACCTTTATTTCAATCAAACAACCAAAATCAAAACGACCCTGGTTCAACCATTCCCGCACAACTCGATTCTTCTCGTTTTTATTAAAGCCAAGAATATCAAAGCATCCATCGCAATCCACTCATTATGATCTATGGATCTATCTTAAATGCTCAGTTGCTCACCCGATTTTTTTTCTTTTTGTTAAATGCTCACCCAAACTTGTGTCTACATATTTAATTAAACTTTAAAGGCTTGTGTACGAAAACATTTGGTTTTTCGTAATAAAAGTTGCCAATTAACTTTCTTTTCCTTTTTTTTTATACTTCCCTATGTGAATTAAGAAAATTGTTTAAATTTCTGTTTTACCTTTTATGAATACACTAAATTTTTTTCCTTTCTAATTAATAAGCTCAAATAATAGGGATAAAAAAGAAATTTAATCTTAAAATTTGCATCGAAAATATAAAATGCACTCTTTTTATAACAAGAAAAAGTGTCAAAATGACACTCTTTGTGAAACAGAAAGAGAGAGAGAGTAATATTTATTTTTGTTGCAAAAATTGCCCATTAACCAAAACAGATATAGGGTTGAATTCATTGTTCAATATTTTTTTTAATTTTTTTTTTTTGGGGTTTAGAGGTCATTTTCCAAAAAATCTAAATGTTTAGAAAGGGGTAATGAAAGCATAAACATAATTAAGGCTTCGTTTATCCAAACATATATTACATTAGCAAACATAACATACTTATATATTTTTGGGATCGGCTATATAAGCCTCATCGATCAAGCTGCTAAACGTCGCTTCTGATAGTTACAATTTTAACATAAAAGGATTGCATAGCATTCATGCACACTCAAACTTAATTGCATATCTCACAAACTCGGACATATGTAGCTCATTTGTCCTTATTTATTGCATTTTCATTCATATATTAAACTTAAGGCACACATATATGGAGGAGTACTCTCCTCTATTCCTCGGCCAAGAGATGTTCGTCGATCTCTTTGGAGACTTCGACACAGAACTGAAGCAGAGTTTCGGGATGAGCAACTTCCTCATTAATTTTCTCGTACTCAAGGTGCCAGTGCACAATACTCCCTGGCCCTCCCTGTTTAGGGGTCACCTGAATCGTGAGCAAGAAGCTTTTGTATTCTTTCATCAGATCACCATCTATAACCCTAAACGTGATCAAGTTCTTCTCTGGCTCTACCGCCTCGATCCTCTCCTTCGCAACCTTTGCCTCCCCATCTGCACCAATTATTTAATATCGATGCAATTAGCTAGACTCATCATCTCTTTTTCGGTCATTGAAAATTTTATAAAATGGTCGCACTCCTAAAAACTTTGACTACAAAAATCTATGAAAAAGTGTATATAATATTGACGTACCATGAACGTAATTCCAGAAGATGATAGATCCCACTGTGCCCCAATCGCCTTCATGAAGGTCACATCCCTGAATGTTGCCTGGAGATGCTTTGGAGACATGATGTGGTTTCCCAGTGAACATGTGATGGAACTTCTCAGCCGAAGCTTTGATCTCCACGTCTGTCTCAAGCTTCCCCACCAAACTAGACGTATCTGTTTGCTTCACCTCTTCTTCCTTCACCTCTTCTTCCTCGGCCAAGAGATGTTCGTCGATCTCTTTGGAGACTTCAACACAGAACTGCAGGAGAGTCTCGGGATGAGCCACCTCGTTGCTAATTTTCTCATACTCAAGGTGCCAGTGCACAATACTCCCTGGTCCTCCTTGCTTTGGGGTCACCTGGATTGTGAGCAAGAAGCTTTTGTACTCTTTCATCAGTTCACCTTCTATAACCCTAAAGGTGATTAAGTTCTTCTCTGGCTCCACCGCCTCGATCCTCTCCTTTGCTACCTTTGCCTCCCCATCTGCACCATTTATTTAATATTTCTAGGTTAAGTTTTGAGTCTCCACATATGCATGTACACACGGATCTGAGATAAAAACAGTACAAATATATATATGAAAAATGTTTATAAAACATTGACTTGCCATGAACGTAGTTCCAGTAGACGATAGAGCCTACTTTGCCCCAATCGCCTTCATGCAAGTCACAGCCCTGAATGTTTCTGGGAGATGCTTTGGACACATGATGTGGTTTCCCCGCGAACATGTGATGGAACTGTCCAGCCGAAGCTTTGATCTCCACGTCTGTCTCAAGCTTCCCCACCAAACTAGACATCTCTGTTTTCTTCATCTCAACTCCCATCGGTGCCACTGTTACTGTCGTCTCTGCCATGTTTTTCACGGCTGATTTGATTTTCAAAAAGAAGTTAGATGTTTTTTTAAGAGGGGGTGGTTTTGTTTTTGGTGAGATGTATTGAGATTTCCCCCTATAGCCCTATATGTAGAGAAATGAGTGAGCATCTCTAGGAGAAGAAGACACAATTATTGTGATCACAATCCCATGCATTATTATGACCCACCTTACCAAAACGATAACTCTAAGCAATAAATAACTAAATTATTACCATTAAATATTTGCCACCTGTAACCTACTCTTATAATTTTATGATTGTATATCTTAGATTTTTTTTTTCAAGTCCTTTTTATTTTGTACATTTAAGTGAAGCTTTAATTAGGACAAAAACTACACTATTAAGCTCGTTTTGAGTGTCAAGTTTGAGGATTGTGGTAGAAAATTGACTTTTATTATAGTCCTTTGAACCTTAATAGTCTCCTTTGAACGAGTAATTTGGTACCCTCGAAACCAGATCTGAAGGTGTGAAGTTTTCATTGTCAAATACTCAAATGCAAGACAGAGTATGGCTGTTTCCTGTTGGGTATGGTGTTTGACAACAGCCCAACATTAACACATTATGGTTATTTTCTTCATTATATTCTTTCTAAAATATGGCCCGGATGTTTTTTATCTTTCTTATTTGTTTGTTTATTATCATGTCTAATCATGGCTTCGACGAATTTTGGATAAAAAAATATATTCAATAATTTAATTAGAATGGCTTTTCCATTATGCTATTGCTAATTTCCTATATCTTAAATGATTAAGTTGTTCACCCACTTGTGTTTTACGTATTTAAAGCTTCTGTCCAAAACATTTCTTTGGAATTATATCGTTAACTATTAACTCAAAAAGGATCCAACCATTTCGTTATATGATATATATGATCAACAGTAACATAAAGTTATACGTAGATATGACTATAAAATGGTAACGTATATATATGTGCATAATAATGTCAATGGATATACAGGCCGTGCCTATGAGTTAAAAAAAAGGCATTTGCCTTAGGCCCTCTAATATTAAGATTTTATTGGTCTTCTAATTGGTTCCCAAATTTAAATAATTATTTGATATATTAGTAAAATATATATTTTCAATGTTCTTTTTCTTAAATTTCAAAAATTTGTTTAATATATTAAAAAGTATCTCTATTTTATCTCTAGCTTCCAATTGCTCGGAAATTTTCAGCTATATGGGGGGCTTGGATGGTGAGCATACGTATCAGAAAGAAAAGAAGGCCACGCTTCCTTAGTGGTGGAATTCATCAGGTCAGCCTTTACAATATATACTTTTAAAAATTATTGTATTTTCGTAGATATAAAGTGTTAATTAAGAAAATAGATTTAAAAATTGTATAATATTATATATTTATAGTATATAACATAAAGTTTTATTTTCATAGATTAAAAACAAAGTACTAATTATCTATAATTTATTATAAAAAAATATATCTAATTTTAGTTATAAGTTATAACATTTTTGATCACGAAAATGTATAAATTTTTATTTTTTGCCATAGGCCTCTGGGAGTCTAGGCACGACACTGTGGATATAATTGGGATGAAAGATCCCCCCACATGTCCCAGTATATATATACAAATATCAATATATCAGTATTCTTTTTTTTTTTTTCATTAATTAAATAATGAAAACATAAAGATAGGGGTTTATGAATCCAAACATATATTATTAGCTTTAGCAAACATAACAAAATTACACATTGTAGTAGCTACATAATAGCACTACACGTCGCTGCTCAAACTTACAATTTCCAACGTATGCTAATACACATATATTCATGCACACAGCACACTCACATTTATAAATCTCACAAACTCGGACATGCATGGCTCATAGTCCTTATTAATTGCATTATATTTGAACTCAAATACTACTGAACTTAAGGTACACACTGACACACATATAGATGCACGAGGAGATCTTCTCTATTCCTCGGCCAAGAGATGTTCATCTATCTCTTTGGAGACCTCCACACATAGTTGGAGGAGTGTCTCGGGATGAGCAACCTCCTCGCTAATTTTCTCATACTCAAGGTGCCAGTGCACATTACTCCCTGACCCTCCATCCTTAGGGGTCACCTGGATTGTGAACACGAAGGTTTTGTACTCTTTCATCAGATCACCATCTATAACCCTGAACGTGATCAAGTTCTTATCCGGCTCCAGCGCCTCGATCCTCTCCTTAGCCACCTTTGCCTCCCCATCTGCATCGATTATTTATAGGTATTACTTTTGTCTGAACTTTAGTTTGAAATATCCTGGTTATATATGAAAAAATGAATATAACCAAAAACAAAAAAAACATTGACTTGCCATGAACGTAGTTCCACGAGAAAATAGAGCCGACTGTGCCCCAGTCGCCTTCGTGAAGATCACAGCCATGAACTTTGCCTGGAGATGCTTTGGAAACATGATGTGGTTTCCCCGCAAACATGTGATGGAACTTCTCAGCCGAAGCTTTGATCTCCACGTCTGTTTCAAGCTTCCCCACCAAACTAGACGTCTCTGTTTGCTTCACCTCTTCTTCCTCGGCCAAAAGATGTTCGTCAATCTCTTTGGAGATTTCGATACAGAACTGGAGTAGAGTTTCCGGATGAGCTACCTCGTCACAAATTTTCTCATACTCAAGGTGCCAGTGCACAATACTTCCAGGCCCTCCATGCTTAGGGGTAACTTGGATCGTTATCACAAAGCTCGTGTACTCTTTCATCAAATCCCCATCTAAAACCCTAAACGTGATCAAGTTATTTTCTGGCTCTACGGCTTCGATCCTCTCATGGGCCACCTGTTCCTTTCCATCTGCACCAATCATTTAATATATTCCCACATGGCCACATATAATGCTTAGTTTAACTTTTGTCTTAGAATTAGTTTGAAATCTCCTGGCTATATGTGAAAAAATGAATATAACATTGACTTGCCATGAACGTAGTTCCAGATGAGGATAGAGCCGACTTTGCCCCACTCGCCTTCGTGCAGCACACAGTCTTGAATGTTGCCTGGAGTTGCTTTGGAAACATGATGTGGTTTCCCTGCCCACATGTGATGGAACTTCTCCGCCGACGCTTTGATCTCCACGTCTGTTTCAAGCTTTCCCACCAAACTAGATGCCTCCGCCATTCTTCAAAGGCTGGTATGATGTTATTGGGGAGGTTGAGGTTTTGGTTTTTGTGAGTTCCTTGGGGTTTCGATAGTCCCTTTATATAGAGGAATGAGTGAGCATATCTAGAAGAAGAAAACACTGGTTTGATTTTGAGTACAATCCCATCGTTATGACCCATAAAGATATTCATTAAGATTTTCACCTAAAACCTTTATCTTTTTTTAAGTGTTTTATCTATTTGTTTTTTACAAAGAACCAAAATTTTAGTGTTTCAGTTTTGCCAGTTTGGTTTTATTTGTTTTTGTTACTTTTAAAATATAAGTTGCCTACAAAATATTACAGAGAACCACTCGTAGGACGAATTACACTTTTAAGCACGTTTCGATTAACCGAAAGGTTTGGTCGGAATTGAATATTGTTAGTCCGTGGAACCTGCAAGTAATTTACTCAAGCAGTTGTAGGAATTGAATTTTGTTGGTCCGTGTGCGTGGAATCTCAAAGTAAATACTCATGCAGTTGATTGTTAAAATCCTAACCAGGTATGAGTGTTTGTAGTTGTCAATGAAATCTACAGGGACGTACAGTGAGAGAAGCCAGCTTGTTTCGGATCAGGTCTCAAACATCTTAACAAATGAATTTTGGGGATCTCGATTTTGCAATATGAAAAGAAAAAGAAAAAAAGGTGTAATAATTGGGAAAATATTACACAATTATTAACTTTCTGACATTTAGACGGAAAATAATAGTGATCCCCTGAAAACAATTATTAAAAAGAAAAAAGTGACATGTCAACTTTTTTTTTTTTTTTTTAATTGTCTGCATTTCAATAATAGGAGAAAGAAGTTTAACAATGAAAAAACAAAGAGAAAGAGGAGGTGGGAACCAAAAACGAGAAAACTTCGGAAATCCGATACTAAACACGCCCTTCACGTTCAATCTGCTCATGTAACCAAGCCGGACCACCCAAAGCTAAATACGTATTCAGCCTGCCATCACGTGTGACACTCTTTGCAATCGATCGTGCCACTCCGTTCGACTTTGGGGTCGCCAAATGAACCGAGACCACCTGCATTTGATTGAGAACCTTATTTATCTTATAAAGACTTGAGCGGTACTTAGGCCAATCCTGGGGTCTCTCTAGAGCACGCGTTACTGCCCCACAGTCTCTCCAAACCTCACACGATAATATATGTAGATCCCGCAAACTCTCAAGACACCATAACAGACAATGCAACTCTGCAGCAATACGATTCACTTTCGGTTGAAAAGCGTTGCGGGAATGAAACAGAACATCACCAACATGATTCCTAAGGATCCAAGCTCCACCAGCAAAAAAATGACTATTGACCCAAGAAGCACATAAGTTACATTTAAGCGTTCCCACAGCCGGTCTAGTCCATTTCTTTTGTAGGAACAGAGCTCTTCCCCCACCCGAACCATGATTTTGTTTCTGGTCTTGCAATATGTTCTGTTTTAGCCATTCCTCTGCATTTGCCACTGCACCCGCAATTAGCACGTGAGGATCCTGTACCCTACTAGTGAACACCACCGAGTTACGTGCCTTCCAAATCTCCCAAAGTATCCAAGGTATAGCAACCCACAATCTCAAAGGAACCTCAGTTTTGGTAAGTAATAACAACAAATGTTCAACATTCTGTGAGACCGATGCTGAAAAACCTTGGACTGGCATTGGTAAAGCAGTTGCAGACCAAACCTTTGTCGCAAAGGCACAATTAAACAGAACATGTGAGACAGTTTCTTCTTCAGTCTGACAAACCTGACACATAGGATTGATTTGTAAGTCGTGCCTCCTTAGACAATCTGCAACCCCTAAAGCACCAGATAGCACTATCCAGAAGAACATTTTGATTTTTGGAGCCGTCTCCATTGTCCATATCTTCCCTTTCAGTACATTCAAAGCTTGTGCACTTTCTGAATCCCCATCACATCTCACCAAATCTTTAGATATCAACCAATATCCACTCTTAACAGAGTATTTCCCATCATTGGTGTACGCCCACACCAACCTATCATGTAAACGACTATCCGGAGGGAAGGATCTAATTTTGGTGACATCACACGGAGGAAAGAGTTCCTGTAACCTCTGTAGATTCCAGTCACCCTGAGGGTTTACGAGCTCCGAAACTTGGAGATTCAGATTAATCATTTGTTCCTTATTACATGGTCTCCTTGGTAACTCATCAAAAATCCATTTATCCAACCATACACTAGTATTCTGGCCATTACCTATTGATTTCATTAGGCCATTTTCCAACAATTCTCTACCAAAGAGTATACTTCTCCATGCATACGATGTTGTGGGAAAATATCTGGCTTTGTACACCCGCGCCAACAACGAAGACGGAGCATCTAAAAGGCGCCAAGCCTGTTTCGCAAGGAGGGATTGATTGAACCGGCCAATATCACGAAAACCTAAACCTCCCTGCTCCTTTGACTTGCACATTTTCTCCCAAGAAACCCAATGCATCTTCTGTTTATCTTCGGTTGCATTCCACCAAAAGTTAGCCATAGCACTAGTTATCTTCTTACATTGATACTTCGAGAGCCGGAAACAGGACATTGCATACACCGGGAGTGCTAAAGCTACAACTTTAAGCAACACTTCCTTACCTCCCAAGGAAAGGGTTTTTTCAAACCATCCTCGCAATCTAGAGGTTAAACGATCCGTTATGTATGCTAACATATCCTTCTTGGATCCACTGAAACATTTCGGGAGTCCTAAGTATGTCCCAGCCCCTCCCTCTTGTTCAATTCCTGTAAAAAACCCAATTAGCCGCCGCATATATGGATCTAACCTCTTCCCAAAGGTTATCGATGATTTTTGAAAATTAATCTCCTGATTAGATGCAACCCCATATAATTGTAAACATTGTAACAAGTTAGAACACTCCTTCAAGCTGGCACGACACAAAAATAAACTATCATCAGCGAAGAGAAGGTGCTGGATCGACGGGCAGTCCGGAGTGAATTTCAAACCCGTAAGTCGACCATCTTGTTCTGCCTTGTTCATTACATGTACCAGTGCCTCAACACACAAAATAAAGAGAAAAGGTGATAAGGGATCCCCTGCCGTATCCCTCTCTTAGGTTTTATAAAACAATGCTCCTTTCCATTGATAAGAACTGAGAAGGTGACTGACCGCACACAACTCATAATCCACTGTACCCATTTGATGTCAAACCCAAGCTTAAGGAGTAATTCTTCAAGAAAATTCCATTCTACTCGGTCGTTGGCTTTCGACATATCTGTCTTTATGGCCAAAAACTCTTCATCACAACCTGATTTTGTCCTAAGCGCATGAACTAGTTCATGTGCCAATAGGATGTTATCTGAGATAAGTCGACCCGAGACGAAAACCCCTTGAGTATCTGAGACTATCGATGGCAAAAACCCTTTAAGCCTCTGACATAATACCTTAGAAACCGTCTTATATATCACTGAGCAAAGGCTAATAGGTCGGATGTTTTATATGCTAGTAGGATTCTGCACCTTTGGGATCAAACAAATCTGTGTAAAATTCCATTCAGAAGGAAGATGTCCAGATTCAAAAAACTGTTGTACCTCCTTCAGCACCTAAGGTCCAACAATGTCCCAATACTCTTTATAAAAGTGACTTGACATACCATCCGCACCCGGTGACTTTTCCCCCTTGATACTAAAGACTGCATTCTTTATCTCTGCAGCAGTGATTGGACAAGTTAGTTCCGCATTCATACTGGCTGTAACCCGAGGCCTCATCCCATCCATAGCTTCCATTATAGCACCAGGATTTGAACTAGTAAACATCCTGCGGAAATACGACACTGCCACCTCACTTTTAGACCCCTCTGAAAATTGTTCCACACCATTATCATCAAAGAGAGATAAAATCTGATTCTGGATCCTTCGTCATTTAACACTTCCATGAAAGAACTTTGTGTTGCGATCACCACCCTGCAACCACTGCTTTCTACTTCTATCCTTCCAATATAACTCCTCAGCTCTATAATTTTCAGCCAACTCCCAGCGTAAGTCTTGCATCACCTGTAGGTTGGGATGAAGTTTGGTACCCTCCTCTTCAAGTTTATCTCTTACCTGCTGAATTTTCACTTTGGAGTTCAGGTTTTGCGATCATTTCCACCCTGAGATAGATCTCCTACATTCCGCAATTCGACTCATCACCGAGGTCTGTCCCGTAGCCTCTCCATTAGTCCAACCCGACTGAACCACTATAGAGAAGTCCGATTTAGATATGCATCTTTTGTTGACCATATATCTTCCCGTTTTGGAGACATTATCATTGGCGAAACGCAACAATATAGCTCTGTGATCAGAACCAATCCGTTCAAGATACTCATTCTGCCCCCTTGGAAACAGATGAAACCATGCCTCATTACCAAGAGCTCTATCTAAACAACACTGGATCCACATGTTGTTACGTTTACCAGCCCATGATAATCTGTTGCCAATACTCGGAACCTCCCGTAGACGACAGTCATGAATCATATTCCTGAAAGGAAAAAATGATGACTCCACCCGTGCTGGTCCACCAAGCTTCTCCTCATTGCTCAACATCTCATTCAAATCACCAATAACCAACCATGGTGCACCTCGAACAACTCCAATATCCACTAATGAGTCCCATACCACTTGTCTCAACCCACTTACCGGATCACCATAGACACATGATATGTAAAACGCCAATGACCCAAGTTTGACCTTCACATGAATGATCCTATTATCAGCAGTAATCACTTCTACCTCATATGATGATTTCCAAAACAAAGTAAGACCACCACTGAGCCCCAGAGGATCCACAATATGAGAATGCTCATATCCCAATCCTCTCTGTAAATTCACCACCTTGTCTCTGGAGTTTTTAGTCTCGAGGAGGAACATAAAATCCGGGAAATGTAGACGACGCATTTCCCTCAGATAAGGAATTTTCAAGTTGCCCCCCAAACCTTGACAATTCCAACTCAGAAAACTCATACTTGCTTTGGCAGTTCCTCGTGCGGAACCGCCTTTCTTTCATCGTGTTTATCGATCTTTGATGATACTCGAGCCTCATCAGTAGCTTTCCATTTTGAAACCTCCCCTTCTTCACCCTCAGCAATCAAAGAAAAATTACTGATTCCAATCTCCTACGCCTGTTTCGCAGCCTGTACCTTCCTCTTCCATTGATTTGGCCTCCTATGCTTCTTCTGCAGTTTACTAGTGCCGGAAGAGCCAGCAGAAAAGCTATCTCGAGGACCCGTAGCACCATAGCCAGAAGCAACAAAAGTGGAGCCAACCGGTTGTGATTGAGAGGATCTAACCACTCCTATACCAAGCCCTTGAACAGCAGAGTCTCCCCGATTTCCTTCTCCAACTAAAGTAGCTGACTGTTCAAAATCGAAAACCAAAACTTTACCCTTATCCATGTCTACAGTTAGTCTCGTTGGAGCTTCCAACCTCAGTAGTGTTTTCTGGCCTTCAGCATCATCCTTAAGATCCCAGACAGACTTACGTACTCGCTCAATATGTATCTGTCGCTCTTTAGGATCAGCTACAGACAAATACTGTCTCATCTCATCCAAAACATCCTTGGCAATCTTTGGTTTGCCAGTCACCACATCAATGTCAACATCATCATCAGTTAAAACTCCAAACAGAGGATCATCACGACTGATCCGTGGTACCAAGCGGTTTGGGATTACCACATGACTCTTCTCCCCTCCCGTAGCACCAGGTTGCCGGTAAGAGGGGGTCAGTGGGCACCGGAGCTTATCATGAGTCAACCTAAGACAATGATAGCATCTTTTCCGAATCCTCTCGTACTCTATCCCTATCTCAAAAGTCTCTCCCGAAGGGAGCTGCAACTCTTTCTTGTTCTTCAATGGCTTGTTAATGTCAAACAAAACCCTAACTCGCACATATCCCCTACTTAGAGGTTTCAGAGGATCAAATGTGATATCCGTAACACGTCCAATATGCCCAGCGATTTCCTTTATCGTGTCCACAGTCAGATAGTTCACCGGGATGTGCCGGAGGAGCACCCATATCGGAAGAACTTTAAGGAAATCAGATGGGTGTTCTCTACCCATCGCTCAAGCGTCATACTCCAGTCATTAAAAGTCCACGCCCCAGATTGCAAAACAAGGGTGAGATCTGCCTCGGAATCAAAGATGAACTGGAACTTGTCGTTGGGCAGTGCAATACCTCGCACTCTGTTGTAAACCCTCCATAACCTTGGCATCTCATGAATCATACTTGACATCTTCTGGTTCTCTGGACACAAAAGTTTACCAATAATACTACACGTATTCCTCACACTCGAGTTGAATTTCGCATGGTCCTGCAACACGATTGGTCGATCATCATCAAGAGACATCTCCTTTAGAGCTTTATCCAAAGCATACTCCATCTCACTTCCTAAGCTGACTCTCTCTAACCACAAAAACTTCCTTAACAGTCACCACACTTCTCAAAAGGAATGACGGCGGTCAAGAAAGGATGAACTAGGTTAAACTTTCAAGGAACTTTCCAAGAAAACACCGTGAAAACAAGGAAAAAATCAATCAAATCCGGCGAAAATAAAAGATTTTCCCGGTATCACAATCTTTTTCACTAGATATGAAACCCTCTAGTTGAAAAAGCGTACCCTAAGCCCACCCTTGGGAATTCTCCAAAAAAAACTCATTAACTTTTTGTTTAATTATTCCGAAAATAATAGTGATTGAAATAAAAATATGTAACAAAAACGACATTTAGAAAATTTAGACCTTCTCCAACGGTTGCCTCTTAGAGGAGTTTTTAGTGTTTTGAACCAAAAAAATAATTCAGAAGAAAATAAAATAGTTAAGAGAGCCCCTTATATAGTATACCCGATTGTGTTGTAAGAGACGCTATGTGTCGCTTTTGTGTTGGATGATAGAATAATACAAAAGGAAAATAAAAATTTGGGAAGCAGAGATTTTATTTTTTTTCCTCTCTCTCTCTCGCGATCGAATTCCCGAAACGACAAAGAAATTTGGGATTGAAGGATCTGGAATCAGAGGAAGGGTTTGGAATTGTAGGATCTGGAATCAGAGGAAGGGTTTGGAATCGAAGGATCTAGAGATGAGTAGCGAAGGCGATTTACTCGGCTGAAGGGTTTGGAATCAAAGGAATTTATGTTGTGATGTTCTTTTCTTTTTCTAACTGATTGTGATAACAAAAGTATGTCAGGTTATTGGGACAATGATTTGTGTTTCTTGATTGTTCGAGTTTTAGATTTACAGATCAAATTACTTAAATGGCGGTACTGCTCTACATCTTGCTGCTCTTAATGGTCACCCTCGATGTATCAGGATCTTGCTTTCGGATTATATACCAAGTCTTCCCAATTGCTGGAGCCTCTTAAAGAATAATAAATCCTCAACTGCTGGTTTTGATCCAAGGTAAATAGTGTTTTTTTAAAAAGATTTGTCAGATGATTAGTGGAATGTTATTTAGTGGATTTTGGAGCTTCAGTTGCTCAGGTCACTGTTAAAGATGGAACAACAATAGATCTTATAGGTTATTATCTTATGCCCCAATTGATTAACTTCGATAATGAATGTAGAGATTCTTTAAGCGAAAAAACTTACTTCTGTAGTTTGTTTCTGGCTTTGGCTCTTTGGTTTTACATTGTAGGTGCTGGGAGTACAGCTCTCCATTATGCGTCATGTGGTGGAAACACGCAGTGTTGCCATGTATATACACATGCTAATCAGACAATCATGTGTTTTGCTTATGTTATGTTTTATTTAGCTGCCATGAACTCCAACGGGTTTGTTCTTCTCTCTATTTCTCTGCCTGCAAAATCCAATCCAACAGCTTGATATAAAGCGCAATGTCCTTATTCATTTAGTGTTTTTGCTTTTAGATGGACACCATTGATGGTTGCCATCGAACAAACGTCCCCTCTCCTTTCCTCTGCCTTCCTCTAATGAGCATTGTCAAGATTGCTCAGTATGTAAAAATTCTTTCACCTAACTGAAACACCTAATATGAATCCAAGATTCTGTGAGACTGATTGGTGTTTTCTCTGTTTGTTGATTACAGAGAATGTGGCTGGCGAGAAAATGATTGTAACACTCCATGTCGTGACCCTTGTGCCGTTTGTTTAGAAAGAAAATGCACAGTATCGGCAGATGGTAATGTAACGATTTCTCAATACCAAAATTGTTCTTTCTTAGAACATTATTGAATTGATTGTTGTGTATGACATTAACAGGATGTGCTCATGAGTTCTGTACAAACTGTGCATTATACCTAAGCACCACAAAATTAACATCGTCAAAGACATCACAAGCCACACCAGGTTCAGTCCCGTATCTTCTTTGTCGCAACGGCATTGTATCATTTACAAAACTTCCTCATACAACAAGCATAACAACAACAACATCATCATCAAGAACAAGCATCTCATTGTCCTTCTGCAATATTTTCCTATTTTTGTAAAATCTTAAATGTTTACACATTTATACTACTTCCATTCTATTTAAAATTTTTAAATTTCAAAAACAATATTTTAAAAAATAAGAGACCCAAAATTAGAATCTACTATTGAAGGAGAAAATTTTAACTAAGAGACCATGGGTTCTTATATTCAAAACAATACACAATTAATTCATAAAAAACAAACAATATTTAAAAACCCACTTATAAGAGACCACCGATAATCTTGCCCTTAGGCCTTCATGATCACTTTTTTGGTAGTCTAGGTGTTGGAAGTTTGTGTGATATGTCGGTTGACAACACTTTTCCCAACACTTATATAACTTTTGAAAACTGTAAAAGCTCAATTGTCGTAAAAAATCAATGGATGCTCGATTGAAGAGTTGAATAACACATTATCAACACGTTTTTCTTCAGAGAAAATAGGTACGATCCTTTTCAACTAACTGTTTCTTGAGAGGGAAGTGGCATATTTATGTCATTATATTTCGACATATCTTGTCATACGGCAAATGTGGGATGTCTAGTAATTTGGCCAAGTTCAACCGGACAGTAAAACTGCATAATAACGTAGAAGATTTGATTTTTTGTCTCCAACCAGACCGTATATTTTAGACTATAATAGTGTGATTCCTTTTTTTGCACAGTACACCAGTATATTTGGTGTTTTACTGTATCAACGGCAAACACTATAATATATTTTTTTTAAATATTATTCTATTTTAAAATAACTTAGTTATAGTAAATAAATATAAGTTTAGTATTGTTAAATAAGAATCTAGTTTAATTTGTAATAATAAAAAATATATACATTAGTATTTCTTTGTGTTTTCGCTAACTGGAAAAAGTATTGTCCTCTCAAAACAACTCTAACATAAACCATTAGATTACATGTGTTGGTCTTCAACTGTTGTTTCATTAAACATGCATTAAAACTCAAATACGTTCACTCATTGCTTTCTTTCTACAAGTTTGGTCAAGTAGGTAGTATATAACATATGTTATTTTAATCTTATACTCTGATTTTTTTCCTGTCTTTAATCTGTTTGATTTTAGTTACGTTCTTTTTTGGCCCTTTACGTCTAATTTGGCTATATATATGGACTTGTAACACTTTTCCGATATTATGCATGTTTAGTGGTAATAACACGTTTTTGATACATTAACATGAAGCTCATAGAACTCGCCATTACAAGAGACTTATTAAACGAGGAAGCAAAGAATGCATGATTGTAACTTTCATGATACGGCCGGAGGGACGAATCATGATTTTATCCACAAACATATATCATTGATCACAAGCTTTTATTTTTGAAAATAATATTATACATACATACACACATTTTAGAGTATATCACACATTCAAGGCTCCTTATTTATTGCATCATAGACTAAAAACATGCATGCTTCATAGCAGACATATTTATATGTATGCACATAGCTAGGATGGACATCAGAATCTTAAAGAGTACTATCTATTCCTCGTTCAGGAGATGTTCATCGATCTCTTTGGAGACATGGACACAAAACTCAAGGAAGGTCTCAGGGTGAGCCACTTTTTCGTCAATTTTCTCATACTCGACATGCCAGTGCACCACACTCCCACGTCCACCTTGCTTAGGGGTCACTTTTGATAGTAATCACAAAGCTCTTATACTCCTTTAATAAATCTCCCTCTATCACCCTAAAAGTGATCAGGTTTTTCTCCGGCTCCACTGCCTCGATCCTCTCTTTCGCCACTTTTGCCTCCCCATCTGCACAAAATATAGTATAAATATAAATATATATATATATGTCTGGGTATGACTCTGAAATCTATGTAAAAAAATATGAATATAGCATTGACTTGCCATGAACATAATTCCAGAAGACAATAGAGCCGACTTTGCCCCAGTCGCCTTCGTGCAGCTCACAACGCTGAATTTTGCCTGGAGATGCTTTGGAGACATGGTGTGGTCTCCCGGCAAACATGTGATGGAACTGCCCAGCCGAAGCTCTGATGTCAACATCTATCTCAAGCTTCCCAACCAAACTAGACGCTTCTGTCTTCACTGGATTCATAGCAGCCCCGACCATTTTAGTAGCCATTTTTTCCTCGTTAATTTATTTGTTTATCTTGAAAATTAAAAGGATTTTTGAGAGATGATGAGACCCGTTTGAGTTCTTAAGTTTGACCTCTTTAGGGCATCCGCAATGGGGGAACACTTTAGGATGTTCTTAGAGTAAAAATATTATGAAAATAATCTAAGATCAGTAGTTAAGATCTTTTATTAAAAAGTTAATTATTGGGAGAACATGTTTAAGATCATAAGATTTAATAGTATAATATTCTTAAATATATTACATTTATAAAAACTGTAAAAATAACATTTAAATTGCAAACTTATAAAACTTGTACTAAAATTCAAAATACAATACCAAATTTTTATGAAACAAAAAATCATTAAAGATTAAAAAAACAAACAAACATATTACTTAATTAAAACAAACAAACATTTTATTTAATTAATACATAGTTTAAATCAAATCCTCTTTTAATTTGTGAAAAATTGTTTGCAAAAAATTGTATCCAATCACAGCTTGCCACGTCAGCTTAGAACTGAGCCTAGATCAGTTCTACATCAAGAACTAGAAAACATGTTCTTATGCCACTATTCATTATATTTATGATTTTAATGGGCTAAGAACACACCAAGTGTTCTCCCATTGCGGATGGCCTTATGTAGAGGTAGAGCTGTCAAATAGTCCGTCCATGGACCATTTGGGCGAGTCCATCTGGACATTCTTTTGCATGGGCCAAAGTTGGACAGTCCCAAATAGACAATGGTCCACAAAGTGTCCATGTCCATTAAGACCATTTCTAAATGGTCATAACCATAGACAGCCCAATTTTTTTTTATTGTCATTCACTTATAAAATCTGAATTTCATTTTTGTTACTTTTTTTTGCTCTTCACTTATAAAATCTGAGTTTTATTTTTGTTATTTTCTTTTATAAAATCTGAATTTATTTTTGTTGTTATTCACTTATAAAATCTGAGTATTATTTTTGTTATTTTCTTTTATAAAATCTGAATTTTATTTTGTTGTTTCTTTTATAAAATCTAATTTTTTTTTGTTATTTCTCTTCTAAAATTATGAGTTTGGTGGAAAATTACGTAATTACAGTTTCTCCTCAAAACCAAAATTAGAGAATCCACATTTTTTGCCAAAACCGTAAAACTGTGTTTTTCCGCCAAAACCGTAAAATTACGTTTTCCCGCCAAAATCGTAAAATTGTGTTTTTCCGCCAAAATCGTAAAATTGTGTTTTCCCGCCAAAACCGTAAAATTACGTTTTCCCGCCAAAACCGTAAAATTATGTTTTCCCGCCAAAACCGTAAAACTGTGTTTTCCCGCCAAAACCGTAAAATTACGTTTTCCTGCCAAAATCGTAAAACTGTGTTTTTCCGCCAAAATCGTAAAATTGTGTTTTCCCGCCAAAACCGTAAAATTACGTTTTCCCGCCAAAACCGTAAAATTATGTTTTCCCGCCAAAACCGTAAAACTGTGTTTTCCCGCCAAAACCGTAAAATTACGTTTTCCTGCCAAAACCGTAAAACTGTGTTTTCCCACTAAAATCGTAATATCACTTTTCCGCAAATACAATAATTTATCTGTTTTATGAAAAAAAATTATAAATGTATTTTATGAAAATAAAAATTTATAAATGTAAAATATAATAATTTAAAATTATTTAGTTGTAAATGGAATTTCTTATTTTGGTAAGTGGGCAACCCATTGTCCATTTGGTTAAGCCCATATGGTGGATAGATAAAAATGGTCAAATGCCCAAATAGATCATATATTTTTTGGTCTGACCATGATTAGCCCATATGTATATGGACATAGGCATGTTCATGGGCCTGCCCCAATTGACAGCTATATGTAGAGGAGTGAAGGCGTAACGGTTGACGAAGAAAACAAATATTTATTAATTGCTATTTTGTCTCACCTACCGAATTTTTGTAAAGGATAAGACTGAATTAGGTTTTGTTCATATAAATTAAATGATCTAGAGATCACTCAAATTTGTTATTGCAGCCTTGGCATTAGTATTTCCTCTAAAAATTCCATAAATAAGTGTTTTCAAAGAGAGAACATGTCGTTCGTTAAAGAAGGTACGTAAGTTCTTATGCAAATAAAACAAAATTCATTGACTATGTTATTGGATAAATATGAATATATAGTTTCTTTATTCAATGCGTTATTTACATCTAAAGTCATAAACTTGAAACAGTAAACATTACACGTGTATGGGTGGAGAGAAATCACCGTGTTCACAAAAATTTAGTTCATTCTCTCATTCGACAGATCAATATATTGATAAGCAACACACGGGTCGACGATCTGTTTCCTTCTCGAAAGTACTGCATCGTACCAGAAACACCCATAACTATAATAACCTCCTCGTATATCTACCTGAATAGTATGTTCTATTGCTAAAATTCTCCAAAATCATAATTTTTCAATGGATTTGGATTTATACGGTTAACTGTTTGCTTCACCGACTAACAAAAATGTTGGAGTAAGCTTGACAGAAGTTTGGAGATAAAGCTAACCAAGTTATAGTTTAAGAAAAATTAGAGATTATATTTAAAAGTTTTCTAAATATAATAGAGAAGAAAATTAAGAGAAAAAGAAGTTTTCCTTTAAGAATTAGGAAAACATGTTTAGGTTTTTCCTATATAAGAAGATGTTAAGGTTGTGGCATAACTTATGAGTTTAGGAGAACAAGAGAGCTTTAGTTTTGAGATAGTTTTCTAAAGCTAATAAAGAGAGTGATTCTTTATTTTTGTGTTCTTAAATTCTTGCTTATATTCTTGAGAGTTTGGTTCTTGATTCTAGAATTGGTATCAAAGCCTTGTGAGATCGTGAAGCAAACATGGGAGATCTTATTCCGACGACGGTCAAGCCGAAAGAAGGAGGAGGGCCTTCGTCAATCCAATGCCCTATGCTTAATTCGTCAAACTATACAGTTTGGGCTATGCGGATGAAGATAGCACTCAGAGTTCATAAGGTTTGGGAGATAATTGATGAGGATTCAACTGAACAAGACACATCTCGGACTAACGATGAGAAGAATGATATGGCGATGGCTCTGTTATTTCAGTTCATACCCGAGTCGCTGATTCTGCAAGTTGGAGATCTTCATACAACCAATAAAGTATGGGAAGCTATCAAAGCAAGACATGTGGGAGCTGAGAGAGTTAGAGAAGCCCGACTACAAACATTAACAGCCGAGTTTGATCGTCTTAAGATGAAAGACTCTGAGACAATTGATGATTTTGGCGGCAGGTTATCTAAGATCTCATCGAAATCAGCCGAGTTTGTGGCTTCTCTCGAACAAGTCTTGGATCTCAATAAAACAAGCTTTGAAGACATCATAGGGCGTCTCAAAGCCTATGAGGAACGTATCTCTGAAGATGAAGAAATCCAAGAAGATCAAAGAAAATTGATGTATGCTAACATGGAACCATACACCAACCAGCCTTCTCATGACTACAACACTGATTTTAGGGGCAGAGGCCATGGAGGGCGCTCCTACTACAGAGGAAGAGGTCGTGGACGAGGAGGAGGTGGAAGAGATTTATCAAAAATAATGTGTTTTCGATGTGACAAAACAGGTCACTTTGCTTCAAGTTGTCCTGATCGTTTGCTAAAACTGCAAGAAGCACAAGAGAATGACAATAATGATACACAAGGTGCTTATGAGCTTATGATACATGAGGTGGTGTATCTAAACGAAAACACCTGCATCCCAAGTCAATATGAAACAAATACTGGAGAGGAGAATCTGTGGTACCTTGATAACGAGGCTAGCAATCATATGACCGGTGATCGACGATACTTTGAAACCCTCGATGACTCTGTTACAGGCAAGGTGAAATTCGGTGATGACTCTCGAATTGATATCAAAAGGAAAGGATCAATGTCGTTTGTAGACATGAATGGTAAACAGAGGAGGATGGCTGATGTGTACTTCATCCCCGATTTAAAGAGTAACATCATAAGTCTGGGACAAGTAACAGAAGCTGGGTGTGATATTCAAATGAAGGGATAATGTTTAACAATGCACGATCGTGAAGGCAAGCTACTCGTTAAAGCTGATAGATCGAGTAATCGCTTATACAAGTTTGTATGGGGATAAAAGACACTGCTTCTCTACACTTAGCAACAATGAAAGAGTCAAACCGATGACATGCAAGGTTAGGACATGTCAACATGGAGACAATACAATCGATGGTGCAAAAGTAAATTGTTCAAGGGATACCACCTATTGAGTTTGAAAAGGAACTATGCTCATCATGTCTATTAGGAAAACAAACCCAAAAGGTTTTTCCTCAAGCCACTACGTATCGAGCTGCTAAGATGCTTGAGCTTATACACGGTGACCTTTGTGGTCCGATTTCGCCACACACAATTGCTGGTAACAAGTATGTCTTTGTTCTTATTGATGACTACTCTTGATACATGTGGACAGTTCTGTTAAGAGAAAAGGGTGAGGCTTTTGAGAAATTCAAGAAGTTTAAACAAATGGTGGAACAAGACTCAGGAGCAAATATACAAGCTTTCAGAACTGATAGAGGAGGAGAGTTTGTATCTCAAAAGTTTAATTCTTTTTGTGAATTCTCTGGTATTAAGCGTCAACTTACTGCTCCATACACTCCGCAACAGAATGGTGTTGTCGAGAGACGCAATAGGACATTAATAGAAATGTCTAGGATTATACTGAAACATATGCATGTACCAAACTACTTATGGGGAGAAGCGGTGAGGCATTCAACATACTTGCTGAACAGGATAGCTACTAGAGCAATCAAAGAAAAAACTCCATATGAGGTCTTCCAAACAAGAAACCTAGCATCGAGCATCTCCAGATTTTTGGTTGCATTGGATATGCAAAGGTAGCAAGACTAAATTTGAAGAAGCTGAATGATCGTTCACACATGCTTGTTCACCTAGGAACTGAACCAGGTTCGAAGGTGTATCGATTGCTTGATCCGCAAACACAGAAAATAGTAGTGAGCCGAGATGTAGTATTTGATGAAACTAAGGGTTGGAATTGGAATCAAACCAATCAAGATCATGGTGGCGATTTTAGTATTATTTTTGGAGATTTTGGTAATCGTGGAATTCAGGAGGAAGAGAGTGGGAATGGCTCAATACAAGTTGGAGATAATACAGATCATGAGCCGAAAATCAACGAAGAAGACAATGAAAATTCAGATGTTGGTGATACACACGAGTATGATACAGATAATGTTGTGGAAGCTCAACAAGAATCACAACCTACTTTAAGAAGAACATCAAGACATATCAACATGCCAAAATACCTAGAAGATTATGTTTTACTTGCCCAAGAAGAAGGAGAGATGTTGCTTCTATGTTTGAACAATGAACCAAAAGATTTCTTGGAAGCGAAAGAAACGAAAGAGTGGATTCTCGCTTGTGAAGATGAAATTTGCTCCATTAACAAGAATGATACGTGGGATCTTGTTGAGTTACCGATGGGAATAAAGCCGATTGGCTTAAAGTGGGTATTCAAACTCAAGAGAAACTCCAATGGTAGTATCAACAAGTACAAGGCTCGATTAGTTGCGAAGGGTTATGTTAAACAATATGGAGTCGATTTCGATGAAATTTTTGCTCCAGTGGCACGGATTGAGACAATACGGCTTCTTGTCAACTTGGCAGCTTCTAATGGATGGGAAATACATTATCTTGATGTAAAGACAACTTTTCTACATGGCGAGTTACAAGAAGTCGTGTATGTGACGCAACCAGAAGGGTTTGTTAAAAGGGGATGTGAAGACAAGGTCTATAAGCTTAACAAAGCATTATATGGTTTGAGACAAGCTCCTAGAGCCTGAAATAATAAGCTGAATCAAATACTTATGGAGTTACGGTTTGAAAAATGCTCTAAAGAACCGTCTGTATATCGAAAGGAGGAGAAGGGAAGTCTTCTTTTTGTGGCTGTGTACGTAGATGATTTATTCGTCTCAGGAACTAACACACATGTCATCGGCGAGTTCAAGAAAGAGATAGCATCCAAATTCGAGATGAGTGACCTTGGGGAGCTAACCTATTACCTTGTAATTGAAGTGTGTCAATTTAAAGGAGGAATAACGTTAAGACAAACTCGTTATGCAGAAAAGATCTTAGAAGAAGCAGGAATGAAGTCTTGTAATCCTGTTCACACACCGATGGAAGAAGGATTGAAGCTATCAAAGTTGGAAAACGAAAAAGAGATTGATGCTACATGGTACAGAAAGATTGTTGGTTGTCTACGGTATCTTCTTCATACAAGACCGGATTTAACATTTTGTGTAGGAGTACTGAGCCGTTATATGTAGAGCCCTAGAGTGTCATATGGAGCTGCAATGAAACAATGCCTAAGATACCTACGAGGAACAACTGCTTTTGGGTTAGTATTCACACGCTCAGTCTCAAGAGTACCAAGACTATTAGGCTACAACGACAGCAGCTACACTGTTGATCCAGATGACGGCAAGATTACAACCGGTCACATATTTTATCTGGGAGGAGGTCCAATATCTTGGTGTTCGCAGAAACAGGATGCCGTGGTGCTATCATCGTGTGAAGCAGAGTTCATGGCAGGGACTGAAGCGGCGAGACAAGCGATTTGGCTCCAGGATTTGCTTAGTGAAGTCACCGGGTCGTCTAGTGAGAAAGTCACAATCTTAATGGATAACAAATCAGCAATAGCTCTCACAAGGACTCCAGTGTTTCATGGTAGAAGCAAACACATACATCGAAGGTAACATTTTGTAAGGGAATGTGTTGAGAATGGACAAATAGAGGTGGAGCATGTTCCTGGAACAGAACAAACGGCTGACATTCTTACGAAAGCTTTGGGAAGGATCAAGTTCAGAGAAATGAGGGAGTCTATAGGTGTTCAAGATTTGGAAGAGGATAAAGTCAAGTTTAAGAGGGAGAATGTTGGAGTAAGTTTGACAGAAACTTGGAGATCAAGCTAACCAAGTTATGGTTTAAGGAAAATTAGAGATTATATTTAAAAGTTGTCTAAATATAATAGAAAAAGAAATTAAGAGAAAAAGAAATTTTCCTTTAAGGATTAGGGAAACATGTTTAGGTTTTTCCTATATAAGGAGATGCTAAGGTTGTGGCATAACTTATATTAGTTTAGGAGAACAAAAGAACTTTTAGTTTTGAGAGAGTTTTCTAAAGCTAATAAAGAGAGTGATTCTTTATCTTTGTGTTCTTAAATTCTTGTTTATATTCTTGATTCTAGAAAAAACACTAAACCAGATTAAACCTAATATAAACCAAAAAGAAAGAATCGAATCGCCTCGCACTCTTTTTATAGATGTGGTTCTCTGGAACAGTTAATACTCCTTGACCATCGTTCAATTTTTTTTTTTTTTTTTAAATCATGATATGAAGCCTATTTATGCTCTAGTTTGGATGTAACTTATTCCAACTGGTTTGCTTAGATTAATTAGCTTGTTACTCTATTGTGGTTCCTTACCGCCTTTTGCAATGTTTTTATTAGCTTATAAACTGGGCCTTTCTGAAAAAAAAATAAAAATAATGAAAGACAAGGCTTACTATCCAAACGTTCATCTGACATATCACATGCATATATATTTTTGAAAAACATTTACGAAAACAAACAAACACATACAGATACATAAAGACATTTAGACCATCACATACGTCGAACACAGAGATCATTTATTTATTGCAGTTTCAAAGAGAGAAATTAAACTGTGCATGCTTCAATCCCACGATACATGTACGAACAGGACTATAGTCACACCAGGAGTATTCTCTCCTCTATTCTTCGGACAAGAGATGTTCCTCGATCTCTTTGGAGACTTCAACACAGAACTGGAGGAGAGTTTCGGGATGAGCAACCTCCTCGCTTATTTTCTCGAACTCAAGGTGCCAGTGCACAATACTCCCTGGCCCTCCCTGCTTCGGGGTCACCTGGATCGTAAGCAAAAAGCTTTTGTACTCTTTCATCAAATCACCTTCTATAACCCTTAAGGTGATCAGATTTTTCTCCGGCTCCACCGCCTCAATCCTCTCTTTCGCCACCTTGGCCTCCCCATCTACACCGATTATTTAATATAAATTATTAGAAGGAAGACTGAGTATAATTTGAATGTTACTAGACGAACATATTATAAGCTAAGCATATACTATATAGTGGGGATATATATATATATATATATATATATATATATATATATATTTAAGGGATCGGTTTCCTCTAAACGCTTTTTTTTTTGTTTGTTCAGGTATTATGTAATATAGGTTGCACTCGTCTGTTATGAAGACTAGTTTTTTATTTTTCGTTTAAAATCCTAGAGGTATTAAAATAGAAAGAGGTGATAACAGTTTAGCGAGAGGCTAATAAGACAAACCAATTGGTTTCAGTTTAGAAGAATCCACTGATATAAAAGTGTGTATAAGGTTAATTTGCCATGTACGTAGTTCCAGTAGACAATAGAGCCGACTTTGCCCCAGTCACCTTCATGCAGATCACAGCCTTGAATGTTGCCTGGAGATGCTTTGGAGACATGGTGTGGTCTCCCTGCGAACATGTGATGGAACTGTCCAGCCGAAGCTTTGATCTCCACTTCTGTCTCAAGCGTCCCAACCAAACCAGAAGCTTCGGGTTTAGTCACCTCAGCCATTCTTTCTACCTTCGATCTGCTTATCTTTAGGGGGGAAATAGAGTTTTGAGAGAGGAGTGAGTCGTCTACTGAGTTCCTCAGCCTCTATTTGTAGTGGAATGGTGGAGAAACTGTTGAAGAAAAGAATTTTTTTCATTAGAATAATTTCTTGATTACTTGTGTTTCATGTGATCCCGATCCCATCATTATGAGTCAGCGGTATAATTGTTTGAATTGTTCATAAAATTATCAACTCATCAATCATACCTTTCACACGCTTCTTTCGGTTTCGCAGTTGCTAAGTCTCTGCTAATATATTATATGATTTGTTATTCACAGCAGGTAGTTGCTGACGACGTTATATTCTTAAACATTAATGATTAATGTTACCATTTCATTTTCAACGTTAAATGCAATTTTATGAAACGATTGGAACAATAGAAAAAAAAAAGACATTAGAATGATCTGATAAATGAATGAAGCATCATAATTACACTTGATCCAATTCACTTCCGGTCTTGGCAATTTCTCTGCTTGCAAAATATTAGTCATTATTTTCATCTAATGCCCTTAAAAAATAATAATATTGACACAACATATTAAATAAAGAGAAAATTGGAGTTTTAGTATATTTTTAAATTTTAATTAGAGAATTAGTACATTCGCTATTTAAAATTGGCAAAATACACACTTTCACTATTTATTACTATTTAATTTACTTTTTAATCCTCTACTAATCATTTTTTTTTGCAAGTCTGCCATTAAAATTAATTCTATGTATATGTTTTATTAAATTATCTCTTGAATATAATAACAAAATATTCAATATATATTTTTTTCTAATCTTTTTACAGATACAAAAAACTATGTTTTTTTCTTTCTATTTTGATATGCATCTTGTGTGATGATTATATTTGATAATGTAAAATATTTTTTATAAATTTTGTATCTGTACACCTTATTAAGTATACAGATGTTTGTACAAGTATCTGTACACATTATAATGTGTACATATATCAATTGTACAAATGAATAATAATACACAAGTTTAACCCGTACAGTTCATTTAGTGACCTTATATATATGTTAATATACATGTTTTTATCCGTACAACTGATATATAATATGTTCAATATAAATGAAATAAAAATATTTATATGTGTGTAATAATTCTATACACTAAAATAGTGTACAGATATCCTTTGTACGGTTACCCTATTATAATTTCATAATACTACACTATACCCCACTTTCTTATCTATCTCACATCTCTTCTATTACACAAACATTATAAGTCATCTATTCCTCCAATTATAAATAGTAAATGTACTACAATTCCAATTAAGTTTTGAAAATGTATTATTTTGCCAACAAACCCAATAATAAACATGCGTTAATATCTAAACTAATGAATAAGTTAACAAATAAAACATAATTTTACAACAATTTTAAGTCAGTCTTCATTCTACTTTGTTTTTTTTGTTTTTTTCGAGTCTACTTTGATTATTACATATAATAATCACATTATTGGGTTGGTACGATGATATTAATAGTCTTCTATCCGCATTATTAAGTTGACAAAATCTTTAGTTGATCCATTATTTTGTAATGACTTTGATTCCTTACATCTTTCTTTATTTCTTCATTATGTCTCCATTTATACAATGTGATACAGAAGGGTTCTTCAATAGATTAAGGCAGAAAGACAAATTATAAAACCCTTTTTTAGAAAATAATAAACAAGAATTATTATGCATGTAATCATATATCATATCATAGGCTTCACAGTTTAATTAATAATAAATAATACACATTTTTTGACACCATAAATAATACACTTTTTTATTTTATTTTTCGAATAATACACTTTTAATACACATATTTAGAGTAGAGCGCTTTCATTACATGACTGATACATACAATATGGAGTACAACTCATTATTTATTGCATACAAACACACACCAAAATATATATCTTACCCAAACTCGGTCACGGCTCATGATTTACTGCAGTTTGACGTACAGACTAGCTTTAAACAAACATGTTTAAGACGTACACACTTACAAAGCCACACAAGGACCAATCCCCATTATTCGGTCGAGAGATATTCATCGATTCCTTTGGACATATCGACACAGAATTGGAGAAGAGTTTCAGGGTGAGCAACCTCCTCGCTAATTTTCTCATACTCAAGGTGCCAGTGCACAATACTTCCAGGCCCTCCATGTTTAGGAGTCCCCTGGATCGTTATCACAAAGCTTTTGTACTCTTTCATCAAATCACCTTCTATGACCCTGAACGTGATCAAGTTCTTCTCCGGTTCCAACGCCTCGATCCTCTCCTTCGCCACCTTTGCCACCCCATCTACATCAATTAATTAACACTTATTGATATTGGTTTGACTTTTGAGTTTAATAATCAAAACGAATATCAATCAAAAACATATCATATATGCAAATAATGAGATTACAGTCGTGGATCTATATCCAGGATTAGTTTTACTTTTATAGTTTAAAATTCCCTACTTTTTTTTTTAAGTGATAGTGGTTTAGTGACAGTCCAAGATCAACTAGCTAGACATGTTGATTTTTTAACACTACATAAATACACGGATGCATACCTCGTAGAGGTCTTAATTAATCCACCAATTATTAAAAAATGTGTATAAAGTTGACTTACCATGAACGTAGTTCCAGATGACGACAGTGCCAACTTTGCCCCATTCGCCTTCATGCAGTTCACAGTTTTGAATGTGCCCCGGAGATGCTGTGGAGACATGGTGTGGTTTCTCGGCGAACATGTGATGGAACTTTCCAGCCGAAGCTTTGATCTCCACGTCTGTCTCAAGCTTCCCCACCAAACTAGAAACCTCGGTTTTCGTCACGGCAGCCATTCTTTGTACCTTCGATTTGCTTATCTTGATTTCTGGGTATAGGTTTTTGAGAGAGGAGTGAGTTCCCTTATGAGTTCATTAGCATCTATTTGTAGATGAATGGTTTGAGAAACTGTTGAAGAAGTTAAAAAGTTTTATTCATTAAACTAGTTTTCTACGATTATTACATTTCTTGTCGGTCACGAGTCCATTATATATGACTCAGCTATAAGATTACATTTGCATTATTTTTTTCTTTTCTTTTTGAAATAATTATTTGCATTGTTCATAAAACGATCTATTCATACGTGATTCACGACGCTACTTTAGATTAGTTGTTAATGTATATTTTAAACATTTATATTAGAATTTCATCACTAAATCTGACTTTTACGAAACGATTAGAAAGAAAATGACACTAATGAATTTGTAGTGGTCCATGCTAAATTTAAAAAACTACGTACGAACTCGATATTTAGAAAACCTAGAGCAGGTGAATACAAATAAAAAATTGTACATACCTTATCAGATTTTATAAACATCTTACAAAATTTATACATACTTTATAAATAGTTAAATCTGATTCTCCGAGTATTAGTTATATATCATTCATAAATACTTTATAAACACTGTAAACTATAGAGTAAAGAAGTATAACTAAGGCTAAATGTGTAATTAAGTATTGTATAAAACTCTTATGTACATGAGTATATATAGTGTAACTTTATGATCAATACAATTAAGTCTTTCCTTACATGATATCAGAGCAGTGAATCTTAGACCTAAATTTTTTTTTTTTCGCCGCTCTTCTCATTCCTCCTTTCTTCTCTTCTACCTTCTTCTTTCTCAGATCTTGAGCCATGGCTTCCTCTGATGTCATCAACACTTCTTCTCCAAATGCTCTCCACAACATTAACATGGCAAATGTTACAAAGCTTACTGCTTCTAACTTTCTGATGTAGAACCGCCAGGTCCGTGCATTACTTGCTGGTTACGGTCTTGCGGGGTTCCTCGACGGTACTTCCGCAGCTCCGGAATCAACCGTCCTTGTTGCCGATGTATCGGCTCCTAATCTGGCGTATGAATTCTGGGTACGTCAAGATCAGCTTCTTGTGGCTAGTCTTCTCGGTGCGATATCTGTTGAGCTTCAGCCAATCCTATCTAAGGCCTCCACTACAACCTAGATTTGGAGTCTTCTCTCTGCCACATATGCCAAACCAAATTGGGGTCATATCAAACAACTACGGGAACAGATCAAACAGTGGCGAAAAGGTACTCGAACGATTGATGACTATGTTCAAGGCTTAGTGTCTCGTTTTGATCAACTTGCTGCACTCGGTAAACCATATGAACATGAGGAACAGATTGAATATCTTCTTGGTGGTCTAACCGACGATTACAAATCGATCATTGATCAAATCGAGGGTCGTGATACTCCTCCCACCATGGCTGCGATTCATGAAAAGCTTATTAACTTTGAGCTGAAGATTCAATCCAATGCATCCATCTCCTCTGTCGTGCCTGTCACGGCAAATGCTGTTTTCAACAAGCCATATGGTCATGCCAACAACAACTCCCGTTATCAACGCTCTTCTTCTCGTGGTAGTTCCTCCGCCTTCTCCCGCAATGGTCAAGGTAGAGGTTACCAGGGTCGCTGTCAGTTATGCGGTGTCTTTGGTCACAGTGCCCGGCGGTGCTCTCAGTTATCCGCCTCTGCTCGCGGTTTTCAACCTACTGGTGGCGGCTACTCTCTGTCTCCTGGTTCGCATGGGACTCCTCATGCTAACGTTGCTGTTGTCCCCACGTACAACTCGGCAAATTGGGTAATGGATAGCGGTGCCACTCATCACCTTACCTCTGATCTATCCAACCTTGCACTACATCAACCATACTCTGGTGGTGAAGAGGTTCAGATTGCAGATGGTTCTGGTTTAAAGATCACACATACGGGTTCCGCCTTACTCCCTACACCATCTAGTTCTCTTGCTTTAAAAGATGTTCTATATGTTCATGATCTGTGCAAGAATCTTATATCCATCTATCGTTTGTGTAATGCTCATAAGGTTTTTGTGGAATTCTATCCTGCTTACTTTCAGGTGAGGGATCTGAGCACGGGGGTCCGATTACTCCAAGGCAGAACCAAGAATGGACTATATGAGTGGCCTGTTGATCGTGATACCATCAATGTCCGTGACATCAAAAACCGACCTCTCATCTTGGCATCTTCGACTTGGGCACCCCTCGTTATCTGTTTTAAACACTCTTGTTTCTAAGTTTTCATTACCTCTATCTTCATCCACACAAAAACAATTATCTTGTTCAGATTGTCTTATCAATAAGGGTCACAAACTCCCTTTTTCTTCAAATACAATCTCCTCTACTCAACCACTTGAATACATTTATATAGATGTTTGGTCCTCTCCAATCACTTCTTCTGAAAACTTCAAGTATTATCTTATTTTGGTTGATCATTAGACCAGATATACATGGCTTTACCCATTAAAACTCAAGTCCCAAGTCAAAGATGTTTTCATTGCTTTTAAAGCTTTGGTTGAGAATCGGTTTCAAATGCGGATAAGAACATTGTACTCTAAAAATGGTGGTGAGTTCATTGCCCTGCGTATGTTTCTATCGTCACACGGTATCTCTCACTTCACCACGCCACCTCATACGCCTGAGCACAATGGTATTTCGGAGAGAAAACATCGAGATGTTGTCGAAACAGGTCTTGCTATGCTCAGTCATGCCTTTGTTCCTCAAAGTTATTGGTCGTACGCTTTTGCTACGGCAGTTTATCTCATAAACCGAATGCCCACAGATATTATCGGCGGTGACTCACCGTACCACAAGTTGTTTCGCACATATCCGAATTATCTCAAACTGCGGGTCTTTGGCTGTGAGTGTTATCCCTGGCTACGTCCATATCGGAACAACAAACTCGAGCCTCGCTCGACACCGTGTGTGTTTCTCGGTTACTCACTCACACAGAGTGCTTATCTCTGTGTCGATACTGCTAATACGAGGCTCTACACATCGCGTCATGTGAGGTTTGTTGAAAATCGTTTCCCACTCTCTGCGACTCCACTGTCCACGATGGTTTCCTCACCAGTCTTGCCGTCTCCTTCTCCATCGATTTCGATTCTGGTGTCGCAGCCCCCTGTTTCCTTGTCTCCGACTTCTTCAGTGGCTCGTCGGACTCACCCCCGTGTAATGACCCTCATCCTGACTCCTCTGCGGATCCAGCTTCATCATCTTCCTCGCCAATGGCTTCTCAGACTTTGTCTCCGTCTGTCCTGCGGTCGTCGTCGTCGACTTCTGTTGATCTGGATCACGAGACACGAACCAAAAGGGCTCACGATGACTCCTCCATACGGGCTTCTATAGGCCCAACTCAATCATCCTCTTCCCAAGGCCCAATTTCGTCAGGCCCATCAAGTCAATCACCAAATCCGATAAGTCCATCTTCGGTTAACACGTTATCGTCCGATCGGACTCCTCTGCAACCTCCACACCGTCGGTTGCTCCGTTGCCACTGCAACCTGCGCCTCCGATACCTCACTCTATGCGCACACGATCCAAAAACAATATTCACAAACCAAATCCCAAGTACAGTCTTGCTGCTGTCACCACACCGTCCATTCCGACAACGGTCGCGGCTGCACTTCGGGATCCAAACTAGCGAGCTGCTATGGTCGAGGAGATCAATGCTCAGCTCCGGGAACATTCTTGGGATCTCACACCTCCCACACGATTCAGAATGTTATCACCTGTAAGTGGATCTTTAAACTAAAATACAACCCGGATGGATCGATTGCTAAATACAAGGCTAGATTGGTTGCTCGTGGGTTCAATCAGGAAAATGGGATTGATTATTCCGAGACCTTCAGTCAAGTAATTAAATCCACTACGATTCAACTTGTTTTGGAGATTGCCGTTAAGAAGGATTGGATGATTCAACAGGTTGATATCAATAATGCTTTTTTTACAAGGTACATTAGAGGAGGAGGTGAATGTATCTCAACCACCAGGTTTTGTTGATCGTGATCGCCCACATCACGTATGTCTTTTGCGGAAAGCTCTCTATGGGTTGAAACAAGCACCACGTGTTTGGTACCAAGAACTATGACGGTTCCTTCTTGACTCTGGTTACAAGACCTCGGTTGGGGACAACAACTTGTTTATTTTCAAACACGGTACTTCACATGTGTATGTTCTTGTTTATGTGGATGATATTATCATCACTGGTCCTGCGTCTCTGGTACGTGCTTTTCACTCATCTCTTGCTCGTCGTTTCTCGCTTAAGGACCTTGGTCCTTTAAGTTACTTCTTGGGTATAGAAGCAACACGCACATCTTCCGGACTTCATTTGATGCAAAGAAAGTACATCCCTGATCTTCTGGCCAAAACTAACATGCAGGATGCTAAACCTGTTCTGACCCCAATGTCTTCTTCCTCTCAGCTCACGGTTCTGTCTGGTACACCACTGGCTGATGCGAAAGAATATCGGATGGTAGTTGGTAGTCTGCAGTACCTCGCGTTCACAAGACTGGATATTGCCTTCCCGGTTAATCGCCTTTCACAGTTTATGCATCGACCTACCAATCTACATTGGCAAGCTGTGAAGAGAGTGTTACGGTATCTTGCTGGAACGAGATCACACGGTATCTTTCTGCGTCGTGATGCTCCTCTTACTATCCATGCATTTTCTGATGTTGATTGGGGTCGAGATAAAGCAAACTATGTGTCCACCAATGCTTATATCATATACTTTGGTGGCAGTCCGGTGTTTTTGTCGTCAAAGAAACAGCGAAGTGTCTCTCGATCGTCGACTGAGGCTGAATACCGAGCAGTCGCTAACACAGCATCGGAACTTAAATGGATATGCTCATTGTTGACTGAGTTGGGTATTGATCTTCCACTGGCTCCGGTAATATACTGTGACAATATTGGAGCAACATACCTTTGTGCTAATCCTGTTTTTCATTCCAAGATGAAACACGTCGCCCTCGACTATCATTTCGTTCGGGAAAACGTTCAGTCTGGTACACTTCGGGTAGCTCACATTTCGGGTGATGACCAACTCGCCGATGCTCTTACTAAACCACTTCCGCCACCGCGTTTCACAGAGTTAAATTTCAAAATTGGCGTCAAGAAACTGCCTCCATCTTGAAGGGGCGTATAGAGTAGAGAAGTATAACTAAGGCTAAATGTGTAATTAAGTATTGTATAAAACTCTTATGTACATGAGTATATATAGTGTAACCTTATGATCAATACAATTAAGTCTTTCCTTACATAAACCATTTCAAGTTTAACACGGCTTCCATTCTTTGTACCTTCGATTTGTTTATCTTAATTCCTGAGTATAGGGTTTTGAGAGAGGAGTGAGTTCCTTATGAGTTATTTAGTATCTCTTTGTAGAGTAAAGTTTGAGATACTGTTGAAGAAGTTAAAAAGTTTTATTCAGGAAACTAGGGTTTTTTTTTATTATAATTACTTGATTACAAATGCATTGTTTTTTTGTGTTTTTGTGTGTGTGTGTGTGTTAAACTGTTATATGCATTGTTCATATATAAAACGATCTAGTCATAACTATGATTCCTGACGCTACTTTCGATTAGTGGTTAATATATATTTTAAACATTTATGTTAGAATTTCAACCAGAAATCTAACTTTTACCAAACCATTGAAAAGAAAATGACACTAGCGAATATTGTATAAAAGTTACGTTCACTCGTTGTTTCGGCGTTTCAGTATCGTCAAATTGACGTGCGAACTCGACATTTAAAACAAAATAAAAAAATAGTTCTTAAATTTTTGTTTTTTTACCTTTACATTTAATATTTGATAATAATTTATTTTCTGTTTTGTAGTAGACTAATAAATTTCATTAAATACAATTTTGTCCAATTTCAAATAACATTCATATTTCTTAGATATTTATTATATATATAAGGATTATTTTTCATAATTTTAGTCATATTAATAGCACAAAATGATTGTTTTAACTTTTGTTATATATATATATTACTCTTGTGTAATCTTTATTTAAAATCTAGGTTGCATGGAAACGGAAACGAATATGCGGAAGCGAAACGTTTCGGAAATGGGAAACGATTTTGTTTTCTAAACTTAGGAAACGGAAACGTTTTGGAAACGTATGGNATATATATATATATATATATATATATATATATATATATATATATATATATATATATATTTGTAGATATATATAAATATATAATAAAACACTAAACATAAAAATCATATCAAAAAGCTTCAAACAACAAAGCTTCAAAATATAAATTTTTAATAGTTTGATATCTATTATAAAGTTTTATATTTGCAAATTATTTATTTATTAAGTTTTAAACTAAAAAAAGGTTTTCGTCGTGTTTCCAAAACAGAAATGGAGTTTCCATCGTATTTCCAAACATAAATTTGTAGGAATCGTGTTTTTGTATCTTGTTTCCGAGTTTCCACGAGTTTCTGTTTCCGAAACATTTCGGCAACGGGAAACATACCTCAAAAAGAGTTTCCATGCAACATAATCATGTAACTAATTGAAGATTACTTTTTAGTAATTAAATGTAATTAACCACAAATTCATCAATTTAAAATGATTATTTGTGGGGTCCGTATATCCATAATAGAGATATTTGAATAAATATTTATGTAGTAAAAAAAACATACAAAATTTTTATACGTGTGTAAAACTTTATAAATATAAATACCTTATAAATATCTTGTAAAACCTTAATTATAAATATCCTATAAAGCTTTATAAAATTTTATAAATATCTTATAAATCCTTAGAACCAATTGGATAGAGTTTTTGAATTATCTTGTACCCCTTTTAGTGTGTCTCTTTTAAGAAATGTCTATTTTAGCTGGTAATTTTAAAATACCTCTCATTAAATCTGAAAATTTTATAATGTTTTATAAGGCTTAGAAAGTACTCTTCCATGATAACTATTACTTGGAGACTCGATTCAAATGTTTGTAAGATTTTATAGCGTTTTACAAGGTATTTTAAAATGTTTTACAAGGTACTTATAAAAAAAATATAAAGTATTTATAAGATTTTATATACGTATAAAGGTAGTTTGTATATGCTATTACGAGGGTACACACTTATTTGAGTATATCCCAAATTATTAGAAGTGTTTTTGATAAGGTTTTAAAAATGGGATACTTTTGAAATTCTCCCTTAGCTAATTATTTTTGCAATAGTTAAGAAATTAATGAAAACCATAAACCATCCAATTAATATATATTAAAATTATTTAATGACTCTACTATACAAAGAGACTTGGAGTAACGAGAGGAATAAATAACCAACATAATGGACTACGACACTAAACATGGTTTTATCTAGTCGACATGAAATAAAATCGATCTGATATAAAATTGGCGCAACCAATCTGACTTGAAATAGATCATATAATATAAACAATATCGATGGATAGCTGAAATTTATGTGGATTGTTTGTAAGTCCATAAAACTTAGCTGAAATTTCGAATAGCTATATGTTGTTACTCAAAAGTAACAACTTTCAAACATAACACGGTAAACACTCATGACAAGGAGATTATGCAATCGCATATCATATATAAGTAAACATTCCTTAGTAGGCGCGAGTTTAGTTTACATTGTTTTTGAACTTTTTGTAATTTAGATATTTTTAAGTTTTATCTATTTTTTTTTTGGTAAGGAAAGGGGAGACAAAGTCCTCCAGTATTATTAAACTTAAAAAGTGAAACTACAAACGGGTGCATACCAAAGGAATGTTTACTTTGTAATAATTATTTTTGTAATTTTTAATATATACTGACTATTTTTGTACTTTTAATATATACTGATTATTATTATTATTTTTTGTCAACCATTGGACCACAACAGGTTGTTCCATTAACCTAATCCCTACTATATTCGTAGAGAACGGAACTCGATCTCTGGTGTGATGGTGTCTTGTGCATACTGATCATTTTTTTGTTTGTAAGTTTTTTTTTGTATTACCTGAGTTTCTTGTTTATATATAGTATTAAAAATAGATATCTTCTAGTGAGTTATAAATTATGTGTTGAAGGAGTAAACTCATACCATCATATATAACACAATCTATCATAGTTTTGACTTGTTCTCTCTCGAATAAGTAATAATAATAAAATATATTAAAATATATTATAATATATTATTGGATCATGATGCTTTATTAATAATAAAATATATTAAAGCTTAGAATAATTGTGTTCTACAAATATGGGAAGTTTGTAATATATTTGGAATTTGTGATTGCATAATAAAATGTTTATGGTTTTGTTTCTTTAGATTTTCAAGATATATTGAGCATTCACCATATTTTTCTTATGTCGCTTTCGTTTGGACCAATTAAAGGTCTTCTATCATCATCCCTTTGACATCTACAAATATAGGAATGAAGACAATTTTAGATGATATAAATTAGAAAATTTTCTTTTATGCATAAAATTAAAAAAAAATTAGGTCATTTTAAACATATAATAATGATATAAGTATTAAGTTAAGATAATGTTAGTTAATTATAAAAATTATATGAGATTTGAGATTTGAGAGATAAGGGTTAGTAAGATATGTGTCTTCCTATTTGATGCAGCAAGATATTAGAATATTTCCAAATATCTATTATTGTCATATTTTAATTAATTAATAATTATTGTTCTAGAATATTCTATGGTTTTAGTATGTTTTATTATAAATAGTCTATTCACGGCCTATTGTATGAAGGAGATTGTTTTTTAATTAATAAATTAAAGAGTTTTTGATAAGAGCATTCTCAAAGAAAGTCTTTGATTTCTTTGTTAATCGTGAATCCATTGATATCCTGACAACAATAGAATTTGAGGTACAATTATCCTCCTTGAGATCCATTGATACTCAATATTACTTTTGTATTTTATCCCGCTGCAACACTAACACTATTGAGAGCATATGGCAAATTCATTGTTATAGCAGTCACATAAACAATATGAAAGGTGAGAGGTTACAAATATGCAATAAATACATATATAAATATATTTTCTTATATGAAGAGAGCGTCAAATAAATTTTTTTTGGAGCTTGTCATAAGAAAACCTTACTTTATTATTAGACGACATAATATAGTAAGATTTTCTCCAAAATCTTATTATAAGAATCCGACACTTGGCATATCTCTTTATCACATGTGTAATTCCTTTTAAACTTAATTAAATCATTATCTATTTTAATTATATTTTATTATATCATTATACATTAAAATCTTTTAAAAATCAAATAAACAATTATTTCTTTTCCTCAGATTTAATTGTAAATATATGAAAACACATTCTTTATTTTGCATCAAAATAAAAACTAATATTAAATAAATGTATAATTATGTAATTTAGACTATATTTTATATTCTCATTATGTTTTTATAACATGTGATTTTCATAATATTATTTTCTATTTTTCCTACATTCTAAGGTAAACATGTTTTACAATTTGCTTTTAACCATTTGATCTTGGAACTAAGATACAAAGGAAAGATGCATGAATAACACAATCATGCAGCCAATTTGACATTGACCATTTACATATAATTCCAGGATGAATCTAACCACAGATTAATATATGGTGGCTCTAGATATCTAAAGGCTGCATATGTTTCCGATTCAAGAAGAGAGGAAAAAAATGTCAAAGATTTTGTTTTTGTTTTTTTTATGGATTTAGAGTTAATTTAATTAAGTCCAAATTAAAAATAATTATAGTTAATTAAGTTTAAAGAATAAATAATTATAGATGTCAATAGATAGCACGCCAAATATTATCTCCTTAGCAAAAATTGAAAATTTTTTTTTTATATTATATGCTTCATAGTTCTATTAATAACAAATAATACACATATTTTTTTAAGGTGTATCGATTTCATAACATGACTTGTACATATATGGAGCACAGCTCATTATTTATTGCATACAAAAACACACACACACCAAAATATATATCTTACCCAAACTCGGTCACGGCTCATAATTTACTGCAGTTTGACGTACGTTCTAGCTTTAGATAGACATGCTTAAGACGTACACACTTACAGAGCCACACGAAGAGCAGTTTCCACTTATTCGGTCGAGATATATTCATCGATCCCTTTGGACATATCGACACAGAATTGAAGAAGAGTCTCAGGGTGAGCAACCTCCTCGCTAATTTTTTCATACTCAAGGTGCCAGTGCACAATACTTCCAGGCCCATCATGCTTAGGAGTCCCCTGGATTGTTATCACAAAGCTTTTGTACTCTTTCATCAGATCACCTTCAAGACCCTGAACGTGATCAAGTTCTTCTCCGGCTCCAACGCTTCGATCCTCTCCTTCGCCTTCTTTGCAACCCCATCTAAATCAATTAGTTAACACTTTATTTATATGATTAATCAATCCGAATACCAGTTTAAAGACATATTAGGTTTGCAAATGATGATATTACAGTCGTGGATCTATATCAAGGATAACTTTCACGGTTTATAATTCTCTAGTTATAATTTCTAAAAAGTGAAAGTGGTTTAGAGAAAGTCTAAAATCAACTAGCTAGACACGTTTTTGACATTACCTATTTAGACAGATGCATAATTCGTATTTAGTCTTAATTAATATCAGTTCAGTATGCACCGATTATCATTAAAAAAAAAAGTATATAAATATGACTTGCCATGAACGTAGTCCCAGATGACGACAGTGCCAACTTTCCCCCATTCGCCTTCATGCAGTTCACAGTGTTGAATGTGTAGCGGAGATGCTGTGGAGACATGGTGTGGTCTTTCGGAGAAGATGTTAAGGAACTTATCAGCCGAAGCTTTGATCTCCATGTCTGTCTCAAGCTTCCCCACCAAACTAGAAACCTCGGTTTTCACCACGGCAGCCATTCTTCGTAGTACCTCCGATTTGCTGAGTATAGGGTTTGTGTTATTATTAATTGAAAATTATGTGGTTAGTTACTCCTAACTACTAAGTACTAATCATAGAACTGTTAGAAATACCTTTTTCTAAAGGGGTGTTATATGAATTTTGATTAATGTAGAATTATGATGATTATAATTTACAGAATTTGAAAAATAGTTAGAGAGTTTAATAAAGATTTCACAGATTCACCATTCACGTATATTTTAAATTAACTATTTTGAAGTCTGGAAAAGTTCTTTCAAATGAGCAAAAAAATTTACAGTCAATCAACCAAACACTAAGCTTTAATATAATTGAAAGTTAGTTAAAGTATTTCATAATCTAATAACTAATAACGCATGATTTAGAATGAATTTCTACAATCATCGATTCAGTAATAAATAACTTATAATGATTGTAAACAACTTAACCAATAATACATTATTTTAGTAGAGTCTTTTATAATTCAAAATTGAATAACAATAAAGTTTTCAAAATCAATAACACTCCTTAAAATTTTAAAAACATATCTGCAACAGTATTTTATGTATCCTAAAGAAATAAATTTTTGTTTCGATGTGTCTTAACTAATAGAGGATTGGGGCACACAAAAGATTTGAAAACTTGCTTCCACATAAAACTAAAGAAAGAAAAGTAATAAACTCAACATGAGACTTACCTTTTCTCGAAATCGATTTTTCTTCCGATGAATATTTAGAGGAAGAGTTCATTATGTATTCTCGCTAGTTATAGATCGAGTCGAAGAGGGGACCCTTATCCGATGAACAGCTGTAGTGACTATGAGTGGCTATCAATTCTTAGCAATTACTGAGGCCATTTAATCACTTGTAGGCTGTAGCCACTTGTTATATCACATTAGTTCAATTTTGATTTTTTAGTTGGATTTTATTGCCTTATGTAAAAATTGGCACAACTAATCTGACTTGTAATATATAGTATAAAGAATATGCTTACTAGTGTATTGTCATTTGTTATATACCTATGATTTGGAATTTTGGATTGTAGTCCATAGAACTTAGCTGAAATTTCGAATAGCCAAGTTACTCAAAACTCAAAATGTAACAAATTTCAAACATAACACGGTAGTATACAAACACTCATGACACACTCACTCCTTTTGTCTTTGGGCAAACTAATATACTCCTTTGTCTTTATTTATTGCAATTTCAAAGACTAATTTATAGAGCGCATACACGCACAAACACACACATATATGAAGATTCTTCCTCTATTCTTCGGAAAAGAGATGTTCATCCATCTCGTTGGAAACTCCGATTGCAAACTGGATGAGAGTTTCATGGTGAGCCACCTCCTCGTTGATTTTCTCATACTCAAAATGCCAATGTGCAATACTTCCAGGTTCTCCTTTTTAGGGGTCACTTGGAAGGTGACCACAAAACTCTTGTACTCTTTCATCAGATCACCTTCTAAGACCTTGTACGTCGCCCGATTGTTCTCCGGATTTATTGACTCGATCCTCTCTTTCAATACTTTTGCCTCTCCATCTGACCAAATTAACGTTGACATATATTTATAGATTTGAAATAATCAGAAATCTTACATTTGAAGAGCTAGAACTATAGTGATATCTTATTATATAAATCTTGGTTCTCAAAGTTAGTAACTCATCATATCATGACATATATTAGTATTAACGATCAAAGATAAAGTTAAAAACTCACCAGATCGTGATATTTGTCAGTTTTAACGATTAAATATCTAAATTAATAACTCATCAGATTGTGAAACATATTTTAACGATATATCAAAGTTAGTAACTCATCAGATCGTGACACGTGTCAATTTTAACGATCAAAAATGACAGTTTTCAAACTTGGTAAAACGATGCATAAGATAATGAGAATTTGTTAGAAATACTCTTTTTGATTTATCCCTTTTCAAAAATACCATTTTTTGGTCATTTTCATTTTTGCCCTCCTTTAATTTATAATGACCATTTTATCCTCACATGAAAAATCTTTAAATCAATAAAATGAAAAACAAAATTTTTCCGCCAAAAAAATTTCCGACATATTTTCCCGCCAAACAAATTCAAAAAAAAATTCCGCCAAAAAAAACTTATAAGGCTTTTATAAGGTTTTAAACGATTTAAAAACCTTATAAAAGTCTTATAAAACCTTGTAAAAACTTTGTAAATACCTTATAAAAACCTTATAAAAAAACCTTTTAAAAACTTTTTAAACACCTTTTAAAAACCTTGTAAAAGCGTTTACAAAGTTTTATGAGGTTTTTAAAAGGTTTTAAAAGCGTTTACAAGGTTTTTATAAAGTTTTTTAAAAGTATTAATTTCAATTTTGTTGACGGAAAAATCAAATTTCGTAATTTTGGCGGGAATATTTTTCGATTTTAGCAGCAAATTTTTTTATTTTTTGGCGAAATTTTTTTTTCGATTTTGGTAACTGAACATTTTTGTTTTCGCTCAAAAAAAAGTAATTTAGTCATTTTGTACAGCTCACACCCCTGAATGTTGGATGGAGATGCATCAGATATGTTGTGTGGTCTCCCAACAAACATGTCATGAAACTTCTCCGTCGAAGATTTGAGCTCCACGGTTGTCTCAAGGATCCCAACCAAACTAGTAGCTTCTTCCGCCATTCTTGATCTCCCACGCTAATTTGCAAGTGTCTCTTAGGGTTTTGAGTTTTGAAGATATTTTGGTTCCCTTCTGAGCTCTTTAGCTTCTTTTACATATAGTCTATATATAATATAGAGGAATGAGGACACCGATATACCAAGATTGTATCATAATTTACTAATAATATTTTGATCAATTCTTCAATTTCTTCTATATGATCACGTTATACCCATCTGCGGTGGAGTACTGATAAATCTGAACTATCTAATACTTTACTCCCTCCATTTCATAATATAAAATGTTTTAGAGGTTTTTCTTTGTTTCTTAATGTAGGATGTTTTCAACTTTTTAGGTAACTTTTAGATCATTTTAATATTTTATTATTATTTATTTTATACAGTTTTGTTTATAATTGGTTAAACTTTTTTAAAGTGGTTATTTCTTAATCTGCGTTGCTTATATTTTGAAATAGAGGAAGTATTTTATAAATGTAGAATCTAAAGGCTATATAAAATATAGTTCGTAGCACGTGTCGTGTCATTCAAAATATTTTGAATGAGTAGCAATGTAGCATTAGCATTACTGCATTAGTGAGAAGGCAGTCACTTCATGAGCTTTAAGAAGATAAACTAAAATAATATGATTAAGATGTCATAAATCCTGAACCAATTCGTTCAAGTATATTATTCGATATTTTATAAATCTCTTATCATATCTTTTTTGTTTTTTTCCAACCCTATAAAGATCATATCTTTTGTAAAGTGAAATGGAATACACGTTATTTCATAATTTTAAATGATAGATAAACAAAGTTTGAAATGTATGTTGAAACTACTGTTTATAATCTGGCCGTGTCTCTTGCACAATGAAACAAAAACAAAAATTTGAATATAAAATTAAAATGTCATTTCATTCTACATCAACAACACACACACACAATTATATACCTGGTGACGTGACAGGCAATTTGAAAAAGTTTTTTTTAGTACTTTTAATTAAGAAAAAAAGCCATCAATTATCTTAATTATATATTATTACCTGATGAAATCGACAGACAATTTGACAAAGTATTTGGTAATCGTCACAATCAGATATTTGATTTGTATTTTCAATTATAATCATTGTCATATTAGGTAACAATTTCATAATTATTAAAACGATGTGACCGTTTTTTTTAAATAATAATAATAATAATTAACTACGATTAGTGGTCCCATATCCATTAGCCACCTAACCACAATCACAAAACAACAACGGAATAATAATACCAATTAAATAACCAATAATAATCCAATATAGAATAACCAATATCCAATCCTAACCATTTCAATGTCAAATAACAGGAAAACAAGGAACCGGCACCTAGCAAGTTCTAAAGACCAACTCTAGCAACCTAGCAACGCCAGACAACATCCAATCGAGTCCCTAGAACATCTTCCTCTTCATTGCTTTGATTCCACGATCACACTTTGCCTTTACCTGCACCACAAACACAAATTGAGATGCATGAATATTTGATACTCAGTGAGGTAATCCTCTCATCTACTGGGTTATACACACAAGCAACAATGACTCCAATGTTCCAAACAATCAACAAACAAAACACACAAACCAGGAAAACGAACATCGTCACACTGGAAGGGAGGTGTCGACCGACACCAGCCTAGTGTCGACCAACACTGGCATTGGTGTCGACCGACACTACCCCACAGTGTCGATCGATGCCCATTTTTGCTGGTGTCGATCGACACTCCACCTGCAACTGCAAGCCGAGAGTCGAATCTGGCTTCCCAATCTCCTCCAAATCATCCAATACTCAAAACCCATGCCGGAAACATCATTAGGAACCTGTACAATCCAATCCCCAACAAGAAAACACACAAAAACAACAACAAACAAGCAAGAACAAAGAAATCAAGGGCTTAGATTAGCCATGGTCATGCACTCACCTCTTTGCACGAAGATTCAGACCAATAGCAACGAATCCAACCCTCCTAGCAAGCTTCTATCTCCCCTTTGGCCTCAAATCTCCCAAGAACAGCCAACAATCTTCTCAAAAATCACCAAAATCTCAAGAACAAGGTTTTTCTCTCTTTTCTCTCAAAAACAAGAGAATGGCGACAAACAGAACTTGCCAAAACCCTCTTCTGCGACAAAACACCTAAATAGTTTGATTCAATGGTTTTTCCTAAACCAAACCGGTTCAAATCGATAATTAAATCGATCTGATCGAACCAGAATAAGTGGTGTCGACCGACACCACATGAGTGTCGATCGACACCCACCCCAAAACGCAGAGTTTTGGTTTGCGGGCGTTACAATTATCATCATTGTGGACCTGCAGTTTATCTTATAATTATGTTATACTTTTTTGGTAAAAGCAGTTTTAGATTTTGGATTTTGGTATCCAGTATCCACTTTTTATATATTAATGTTAGGTTTTCACCGCTTATTTACACATCTTCGACTGACATTATAAACAGTGTTAATGTTAGCTTATCACCACGTAAATCATTATCACACAAGCCAAAAGAGTGACATTATAAACAGTGTTACAACTTGTTACAAGAACCTTTTAAAAAACAGCAAACAAACAAGAGAAAACATTCTTTGCTAAAAAGATTTTTATAAAAATGCATGAAAATAAAAGGGTTACAAGGCTCTATTGTTTCAAATAGAAAGCCCACAACACAAATAAAAAGAGTGAGATGATAAACACATAGTTATAACGACAAATCACATCCCCGATGTTTTCGTACAAACAACAATTCATACATGGCTTAAAAGAAGCAAACCGTTGTAATATCAAACAAAGCAATACTATATATTACATCTAAAGTCTCTATGTTTTGAGAAGATTAGATTCAATATCTTTAGTGAGATAGACTGCAAAATCCATGTATTTGTTAGGAGCTGGAGACTCTGAGTTAAGCTTCTCATATTCCCAGCTTCATCTAGCTATACTTTTTCCATGTAGCTTTGGTATGATCTGAAGATTACACTTAAAGCTACTGTAGTTGTCCATCACATCTCCATCGAACACAAACACGGTCATCGATTTGTTCGCTTCATCTATCTCTACTCTCTTTTATCTTCTCTACTTTTCCATCTGTAACACAAACAATGAAATCAGATTGATACAGAGAGTAGCTTACTAGACGCAAGTAACTTTTGTTTCTTACCAACAGACAAAGTCCAATTCTTGGTGCCTTTACAGTCATCACCAACTTGTTCCTCCACGCTAAGTATTTTCTGTGGAGATAATTTTGGTACACTGCGCGAAGTAGCCTTGATAGCTTGGAATATCTTATCAGCTGAAACTTTGATCTCCACTTCTATCATGGATTTCGCAATCTGAGCCATCACTTCTCTGTTGTTGATCTTTTGGTCTATGTGTAGCTCTGCTTGTATAAGTAAAGTCTGTTGGAGGAAGATATAGAATCTGTACCATGCTTAGCATTTACGCCAGCTTATATTACTAGGTTCTTTGTTCTCTTCACATACAAGACTCATCACCAAGAATCTGAATCTCCACCAAAAAATTAGGTCTTCTGAAGATGATTATATATCTCACAACTGTGACAGAACTTTACATTAATTCACATTCCAAGCCTCAGGGTAACACTAAGGCTCGCCTCTTGAGACTTGTATAAGTCACTACTGGAAGAGTCTTGTTTCACTTCTCCAATAGTTTAGACGTGTCTTTTAGCGATATAACCACTATAGGTGAGGTCGAGAAGCGCCCTTGCTTTCTGGAAGCAGCTGCACAATCAATTTCTTCTCTGCTCTCTTCACCTTCTAGGGGTTTTTTTGGTGGCGGTGATGAGCCAAACAACTGTACAGTTAGGCTGCCACCTGCAGAGGATCAGAAAATTATCATCAGCCGGAGCCTATCCAATCATTTTACTTACCTACTCAACTACTAGCATCTAGAAAATGAATAAAGAACCAGATGGTCGAATTCTTAAAGTTAGATTACCTAGCACAAGGGCGGCTCCAATCCAACCAGCTGTGCCCCACCTCTCACCAAGGATGAACCATGCAAACCCCGCACCCCAAAGAGGCTCCAAACCATATATCACAGCGGTGTCTTTAGCGGATACATCACACATGGCAGTCATCTGCATAGACAGAAAAAATTGAATGTAAAATCACCAAAATGAAACCAATATATACAACACATTAATAACTGCTAAAGTTCATTTATGTTTTTATTAATATGTGCCTTATGCATCAACATATGATTAAATTTAAACACTAGAAAGATAAATTAGAGGAGAAAGCGAGAAAACCTTATGTACCTCTATCCACAGACAAACACCAGTGTACAGCGCAGGTATCCATGGAAACGCAACCATACATTCCCAAGATGAGTCCCATGTCCAGGAAGATGGATCATAATCTTGCAAGACAGTAGACCATGTTCCACCAAAATACCACACCATCGAAAAGAGAGCAACGACACATGTCTGAGTAAAGATGGCATACACATGCATACAGCTTCGTTAAACCATAATAGCAGATCATCACAAGCACAATTGAACTATATAAAGCAGAAAGCTTTTTCTGACCTCATAGCCTAGAAGGGGCAAGAACTTGTCCTTAGTTGTAGTTCGTGAGATATGTTCTGTCCTTAGCATATGAACTCCGAAGAACACAGCGCTTAAGAAATTGAACAAGTCACCAATCTGAACAAATGTAGCTACTTAGTCAAAATCCTGAAAACAAGAAAACTTCACTTGTCAAGGATCAACTAGCACTTACACATGGAGAAGAGCCACTAGATTCCAGCATCCAGACTCCCAAGATAGACATTAAAGCTCCAAACCACGTCCGTGCAGGTATTATAGCTCCAAGCATACCATCAAGCAACGGAACCACAATTATCTGTAACATTCATCAGAGGCAAAAAGATAATTAATTTACCTTCAAGACTCACTCATACTTATAGAATTTTTCAGAACTGATCACACACAACTCACAGTGAAAATGGAAATAAATGATGCACGCCCAGCATCAGATGTTAGAAGACCAATGGCTTGCATTAAATACCCTAAGCTAACCCAGAAACCTAACTCAATCCCTGAATTACGCGTCTTCACATCACTCAAAGACCGTACAACAAAAGGAGTAAACGGAAGCGCAGCCACAACAAATCTCACAACACTAAAAGCTGCAGGATCCATGATCTCTTCAACCTCTTTAACAACTGCAATGTTACTAGCTACAAACATAACATGTCAACAACAGATCAAAACTTATAAACTTCCACATTCAATAAACAAACAAACCCCAAGTTCCTACTATATCTTCAATCAACCCAAATCGGAGACACAATTTGTTCTCATAAGGTTTAAGCGCAAAGACAGAACAAAGATCAAAGACTGAAACTTTGAAACTAGGCAACGATTCAAACAACTACGCACACACAAAAACGTAGTAGAAACGCTTTGAGCTTACCATAAACGATTGTAATGGCATTCAGAAGAATGATACTTCTAAATTTAGTAGAATCAAACAAGATCTTTCGCCACAGAGCTCGTTGACCGAACAAAGATTTGAAATTTAGGGGTAGTTTCTTCTTTTGAGGGACAATCTCGGTGGAAGAGAGCGAACAAGGGATCAAAGCAACCCGTTTTTTCTCGTAATTGACACGATCAGACCCATGAGTTTCCAAATTACCCGGTCTTTTAGAAGCATTCGTGATTCGAGACGAGGATGATGAAGGATAAGAGTTGCTGAAAGAGAAAGGTTCGTGAAGAGCCCGTTTGAGTGAAAATAACGAGTAGGACGGAGAAGCTACGAACTTGATTACCGCCATGGAAGACGAAAGATCTAAAAGAACATTGTGCATAGCTTTCTCTTTTGTCCTGACCATCGCGTCGCAGTCAACTCTAAATAATATCTAAAGATATTGTTACTGCCGCCAGTAAGACAATGCCACGTTTACTATTTTACTTGCTTGTCCACGTGTTGTTTTATCATAGAAAACCAAACCGTTGTTTTCTTTTGAAATTGTCCGGTTATTTCAATGCCGGCCTGACCCGGTTCCTATATAATACGACTATAGTACTTTTATTTAACATGGAGATTTCATCAAAGTTCAATGCTATATGCTTTTTATTATCAACCAACGTCGAGATATATTATTAGCATACACAAAGTGAAAGGCTGAAGCCTGAAAACATATCTGATCAACGTATGTTTCTCACGCAAACTCGGGACACATCTCATTATTTATAACAGTTCCAAAGGCTAAATATGGCAGATGTGTTTGACATCACACAGTCCCAACACACACACACGTCTTCCTTTAGTCCTCGGATAAGAGATGTTCATCCATCTCTTTAGAGACTTCAACAGCCAACTGTAGGAGAGTTTCTGGATGAGCCACTTCTTCGTTAATTTTCTCGTAATCAAAGTGCCAGTGTGCAACGCTTCCAGGTTCTCCTTCCTTAGGGGTCACTTGCAAGGTGACCACGAAATTCGAGTACTCTTTCAATAAATCACCCTCTATCACCTTGTAGGTAACTCGATTGTTCTCTGGATCTACTGACTCGATCCTCTCTTTCACTACTTTTGCCTCGCCATCTGCACCAAATTAACATTCACATACTCGATTATGACTTGGAACCCAAATGAATCCTATATAAAAACAAAGATATATAAAGTTGACTTGCCATGAACGTAATTCCATAAGATGACGGCACCAACTTGGCCCATTTCGCCTTCGTGCAGCTCAGCACCCTGAATGTTGGTTGGAGTTGCATTGGAGACATGGTGTGGTCTCCCGACAAGCATGTCATGGAATTTCTCCGCCGAACACTTTAGCTCAACCGTTGTCTCAAGGATCCCAACCAAACTAGATGCCTCTTCGGCCATTTTTTATAATTACCACTGATTTTGTAAATGTCTCTTAGGGTTTTGAGTTTTGAGAGTGAATGGTTTCTCCTCTGAGCTCTTTTGACCCTTTATATAGAGGAATGTATAAACCGAGAATAAGTCTAAATTTCATTGTTAATAATATTTTGATTTGTTCTTTCTCTTATGTGATCTCGTTTGTCCACGTGTAGGCTGTAGCTAACTGATAAGCCTGAATTGTTTGAAATATATATTTTTAATGTATAAACGAAAGCTATATCAAATACAGTGTAAAAAATAACAAAATTCGATAAGATAATAAGATAATAATTTTTTTGAAATCCTTATGTAAAATATGGTCCCAATAATATCATAAATTAATAATCATGTAAATTTACATATATATATATATATATATATATTGATATAATATTTTTTAATTATTTCAAATTCAATTCTAATACCATAAAATTTACAATATTATTTAATTTATAATATTTGTAATTTATTGTTAAAATTTTTCTATAATATTTTTTAATTTCATAATCTTATTTTGCAAAAATTGTCTCAATTCATAATTTTAAAAAAATAAACAATTAAAAATATATTTATAAATTAATAATTATTAATTTACAATATAAAATAATAATTATTAATTTATCTAATATAAATAAATTAATATAATTATAAATTAATAAAATATCTTCGTCCCACCATTATTAATTTATAGAGGTTTTACGGTTCGTAGGTCGTGACAAACAAAATATTTTCAGGGAATAACATTAGTGGGAAAGCATTACGAAAATAATATCAGCTGACGTGGTAGGGTTTTTAAACTAGAACAAATGGGTTCATTTAAGAGTACGTATTGATGTATGAATGTATCCCTTCGATATTTCTAAAGATAGCATGAGATGGATTTTTGAAGAATAGCTATTTGATTGGTATAATTTGAATTGGATGTGACTGGATCCATATTAAACAAACGGTACGGTTTTAAATATTCAATTACACTAGTCATCATTATCTCATCATTATAGTCTTTTTTGTTGATAAGCTTCCTGAAAGTTTTTTTTTTTTTTAACTAAGATTAAATCCCTAAATTTGTGGAAGGGTCGAATACTAATCTCTAGGAGAACGATATCCACAGATAAAATCCCTGAAATTTGCAAATGGACCGTAAATAATGGATTTGACCTAGATCAACAAAATGACTCTCTCACCGAAACTAAAACCACTAGTCCCCATCTGATGGTTATAAAACTCTAAACATACTTGTATTATTGATTATTTTATATTCCCAAGTAATTCCTAAAAATCATATCCTGTTTTGAGTCAAGCAGATCTCATATATTTTGTAAAGGAATACACGTTACTTCGAAATTGTAATTTATAAAATAAACAATAGTATGATGTGTACCTAGGTTGAAAAATATATATCGGTTATCTGGCCGTGTCTCTTGCAAAAGGAAAGGTTCCTACTTCCAAGTGCAAAACAAGTAAGGATACTTATCTATGTTTGGTTTCGATTCAAGAAGATTATGGGTTTTAGATTATAATAGTTTCGTAGCGAATCAGATAAATAAATATAACGGAGACAAAATTTGTAAATAGCATCGTGGCCAATTCTATATTAATTTGAAATTTGGATAAGAAATGGGGTTATACATCATACATATGGACTGCTTTTATTATCATTCAGTGATAAGAGGATAGTAGTATACATATAAACTTGAAGTAGCCGCATAGTTATAGTACTACTACACGTTGCTTCAAATTAGAAACTTCAAACACAACTCGACCGTATAGTAGTATGCATATACATTACACACATGCGATCGACACACCAATTATTATAACTGCTCATTATTTATTGCAGTTTAAAAGTGCTTAATTAAGTAGATGTACTTAGCACTCGCACACACACACATGAAGAGTACGTAATCCTCTATTCTTCGGTCAATAGATGTTCATCGATTTCTTTGGACATTCCGACGGCAAACTGAAGGAGATTCTCAGGATGAGCTACCTCCTCGTTTATTTTCTCATACTCGAAGTGCCAGTGGACCACACTCCCTGACCCTCCATGCTTAGGGGTCACTTGGATTGTGACGAAAAAGCTCTTGTACTCTTCCATCAGATCACCTTCTATAACCTTGAACTTGATCAAGTTCTTCTCCGGCTCCACAGCCTCAATCCTATCCTTCACCATGCTTGCCTTTCCATCTGCACCAATTGCTTTAAGATCTTACTTCCCTAGATTTGGCTTTACGAATCAACATGACTATTATTTCAAAAGAAAAAAATGAGATCTGTTTATAATGTAATCATATTATAGTAGTCATCTTCTTGTTAATAAATTTTTGAGATCCATTTCTTTTCCACGCATTATTCTTAGTTACTATGAAATTTATGTAGCGATAGATATCTTTCGCAATAAAATTTGAAATTTTGATTTGAAATCCAATAGTTGTGAAAAGAAAGANTATATATATATATATATATATATATATATATATATATATATATATATAGGTAATAGGTTCACTTGCCAATAACATAGTTCCAGATGACGATAGAGCCGACTTTGCCCCAGTCCCCTTCGTGCAGGTCACATCCATGAATTTTGTCTGGAGTTGCTTTGGAGACATGGTGTGGCCTCTCAGCAAACATTTGATGGAACTTGCCAGCCGAAGCTTTGATCTCCACTTCTGTCTCCAGCGTCCCCACCAAAGTAGATGCTTCTGCCATGATCTTTGCTAGATAATCTCAAGAAAATGTAACTAAGGTCTTTTTGGAGAGGAATGTGTCTCTCTTCTTGAGTTCTTTAGCTTCTATTTGTAGAGGGAGGAAAGAGTGAGCAAGTATTGAAGAATAGAAAAAAAAAAAAAAAAAAAAAAAAAAAAAAAAGTGTTCAAGAATAGACCCATTCTTTTGTTCCTTAAATTAATATTATGATTAGTTGACGGTTCCATCATAATAATTCACCTGTCCAATACTTTATTTGATGTTTAACCTGCCAAGCGTTGATCACACGGTGATCTATATATTGCTATTATTGATCGAGCACATAATTCATGTTGTTTCTTTCGGTATCAAGTTTCTCTTCAAGTCAACACAAATCGACTAAAATGATATTATAAAAATAACAGCTATGATATGAGAAGATGTCAACAAGAGATTATATTTGAAATAAAAATTTATGAAAATAAATTTAAAATAGAAAAGATAGTTTTATCATGAATAGTTTCTTTAGCCAGGGCCCCATCATAATAATTCATCTTCGCAACTATTTGCGTCTTAATGATGAAGATCACGATTGTCCTTGCTCGGTCTTCTCTTCAATTTCTATTGTAACTCCTTCAGCTGCTGTTTTTTATCTCTTTACTTCATCTTTTAGATCGGTATTGTATTTTAAATGTTGTCCCTTGGAAAAAGAAGTAAAGGAAGATG
>NC_025700.1:17559843-17570867 GCF_000633955.1 Camelina sativa
TAAAAAAAAAAAAAAAAAAAAAATCACGATTGTCGTGGGAATGAGAGTTTGGATATATTTAATATATATATATATATATATGTATATATTTAAATAAAATTCTTCTAGAATTGATCAATATTTCTGTAAAAACATGTAAAAAAAAAAATGTAGAACTGATGAAACCGGATATTATTACGATCGACCATGATAGTGGTAAACAAATAAACTTGAAATCCGAGTTTTTCAAAACTCGTAGCAGAAGGACATATTAATATTCAAAACATAAAACATTAAAACAATATATGCTTTTATTAGTAAACCCACACAGAGGATCGTAGCATACATAAGCTTTGATATACGTTGCTTAATAACCTCACGTCTCATTTATTGTAAACGGGCTTAAGACACGCACACATACACACATACAAAACAAAAGGACTAATATTCTATTCCTCGGACAAGAGATGTTCGTCGATCTCTTTGGAGATATCGACACAGAACTGGAGGAGAGTTTCCGGATGAGCAACCTCCTCGCTAATTTTCTCATACTCAAGGTGCCAGTGTACAACACTCCCTGGTCCTCCTTGCTTAGGGGTCACCTGGATTGTGAATGCAAAGCTCTTGTACTCTTTCATTAGCTCACCTCCTATAACCTTGAACGTTATCAGGTTCTTCTCTGTATCAACCGCCTCTATCCGATTCTTCCCCTCTGCTACATTTCCATCTGCACCAATTGTACAACATTGTACTTTCTTAGGTTTGACTTTACGAATCAACATGAAGACATTAGTCATGCAAAGAAAAAGATATATAGGGATTATTTACTTGCCATGAACGTATTTCCAGATGACTATTATTGGGCTGTATATGGGCTTGTCTTCGACAAGAGTATCTTGATCCGCAAGTATAGTTTAGGGTTTACTCAATATTGTGTCATGTATATAAATATTGTACGCCGTTTATGAATAACACACACATATTCTCTTAGTTTTACATGGTATCAGAGCAAAATCCTGAAAACTAAATCTTTTGTGTTTCAATTTTTCGATCAGTTGATCTTTCTTTTCTCTTTCGTTTATACTTGGTTTGATCGGTTGATCTCTCTCTTTTGTCTTCTTGTTTCATCGGTTGATTGGTTTTTTTTTAAGTTTCTGGTTGTTTTCTTTTCTCTATACAAGTTATGGCTACACAAGGAACACAATCTCTCTCGACATCTGGCGTTCTCGCCACCCTCGGTTCGACAGGAGGCGACAACACGACGATGTCTTCGTACTCTATGTCTTCCACGGACAACCCCGGTGCTATGATCTCCGCGGTTACTTTAACCGGACACAACTACAATGAATGGGCTTCCAAAATGCTCAATGCTCTTCGTGCGAAGAAGAAGACTGGATTTATTGATGGTTCCTTGAAGAGACCAGGGGCTGATAGCTCCGACTTGGAATCATGGACTTCTGTGAACTCCATGGTTATTGGTTGGTTGCGTACATCGATCGCACCCGTGTGCGTTCTACCATTTCGTTTCATACCAGTGCTCGAGATCTTTGGGAGACCTTGAGGAAACAATTCTCAGTTGGGAATAAAGTTCGGGTCAAGAGGGTCAGTCCGTTATTGATTATTACGGGAAGCTTGTAGCTTTATGGGATGAGTTGTATACTTACAAGCCTCTACCCGTGTGTACTTGTGATGGTTGTTCTTGTGGTGTTTATGCAACTATTGCCACAGAGAGAGTAGAAGAAAAGGTGAATCAATTTGTCATGGGTCTTGATGAATCCAGGTTTGCGAATGTGATACATTCGATTGTTGATGCGGATCCTTCCCCAGCCTTGGATCAAGCTTATTCGCGTGTTATACGTGTAGAACATAGGCTTTTGGCGGCTAAGACTCAGGAACAGCAGCAGGACGTCGTTGGGTTCGTTGCTCGTTGTGATGTTGGTTCTGGTTCGCTTACTGATGATCAGCATGGGGAGTCCTCTGTTCACGATCATCACTTGCTCTGTTCTCACTGTGGTCAAACCGGCCATGAGAAGTCATTTTGCTGGCAATTGGTCGGATATCCTGAGTGCTTTACGGAACGAAATGCTCGGAACAGTGGTCGAGGATCTGGTACTGGTCGAGATCGTGGTAGAGGAGTTGGTCGCAGTCGTGGTCAAGCTGTCTCTACTTACACAAAAAGTCCCAACGTTTCCATCTCCGATTTTTCTCCTGAACAATGGAAAGCTCTTTCCTTGGTTGCTCTTGAAAAAATGAAAAGCAATCTAGATAAACTTTCTGGTAAGATCCCTGGAGATGTTATTATTGATACCGGTGCTTCCCACCACATGACGGGCAATATATCTCTTCTTACTGATTTGGTTGATACACCATCTTGTGCGGTTGGGTTTGCTGATGGTAGTATTACGTTTTCAAAGCGTAAAGGCATCTTACATCTTACAGATTGTGTATCTTTGCTAGATGTTCTTTACTTTCCAAATTTGAATTGTTCCTTGATCTCGGTGTCGCAGATTCTTAAACAAATGAAGAATTGTTTTGCACTATTTACCGACACTCTTTGTATTTTACAGGACCGTTTCACGAGACTCTGATTGGAGCCGGGAAAGAGCGTGATGGAGTCTACTATTTAACGGATGTGGCAACGGCCAATGTAACTCGTGCGACAGCTTCAGTTGATCCGACTTTGTGGCATAGGCGGTTGGGACATCCTGTGTTTTTTGTACTTTCTTCTTTACCCGCTTTGTCTGGTGTTTTGCATACACGGCCAATGTAACTAGAGATGTTTTTTATGAAAGTTCAAATAAAACAAAGGAATGTTTTGAGTTAGTTCACGTTGATGTTTGGGGTCTATATCGTGTTGCATCTTCTTGTGGCGCTGTTTATTTTTTGACAATTGTTTATGATTTCTCTCGATCTGTTTGGACACATCTCCTATTGGAAAAGTCTGAAGTTAGATGTATTATGGAAAATTTGTGTGCCTACTCCGAGCGACAATTCAATAAGCAACTCAAAACAGTGCGCAATAATAATGGCACTGAATTTATGTGTTTGACGAAGTTCTCTGCGAGTAAAGGGATCTTTCATCAAACTTCTTGCGTTGGCACACCTCAACAAAATGGTCGGGTTGAACGCAAGCACCGTCACATCCTTAATGTGGCTCGTTCCTTGTTATTTCAAGCTGGTTTGCCGGTCCCGTTTTGGGGGGAATCTATTCTCACTGCTGCTTATGTTATCAACCGCACCCCCTCTAAGTTACATAAGGGTCAGTCTCCTTATGAAGTTTTGACTGGTTCTAAACCAGATTACGATCAGATGCGGGTGTTCGGTTCCTCTTGCTATGTGCATTTACGAGCTCGCGACAAGGATAAATTTGGGCCGCGAAGTCGACATTGTGTATTTGTTGGTTATCCCTTCGGTAAGAAAGGGTGGCGTGTGTATGACCTTACGACCCATGAGTTCTTGGTATCTCGTGATGTTGTTTTCCACGAGACGGAGTTTCCTATGTTCCACAATACCGACCATCCTTCACCTATACCGGGACATGCAGTTTATGAATATGATGATTGGGATTTACAACCGGGTTCTATAGACAGGGGGAGTAGTTCCATCATTCCTGTTATTTCTGCTCCGGTAACGCAAGAAATTAGTGATGATTCTTCTTCCTCATTCACCGAACCTAGTATGGTTTCTCCTACGCTTCCGCATGACGTTGTATCTTCCGAAATCTATGTCCCACAAGATACCGCAGTGACTCTTGTTCCCGATCATGTGGTCGTGCTCTCTCCAGATCAGGACACGGCTGTTCCCGATGTTTCTTCCAATGATGTTGATGCTTCTGGTTCTACTAGTGAGACTCTCTCTCTTGATGAGGAAAGTGACTTAGGAAAAGGCAAACGACAAAAGTTCCCTAATACTCGATTGACTGGCTATGTCACTTATAGTGCTTGTGTTGACGAAGACCCCCATCATGCTAACATCGCTCCAATCACTTTTGAGTCCTCGTCTACGGTTCAAGGTAACGAGAAATATCCTCTCACTCATTACATCGCTGATGATTTATTTTCTCCTACACATTGTGCGTTTCTAGCAGCTGTGACTACAGACATAGAACCGACTTGTTTTAAAGATGTTGTGAAAGATGATAGATGGAACGATGCCATGACTCATGAGGTAGATGCCCAAGAAGAAGCTAAGACTTGGAGTATTGTTGATTTACCACCCGGGAAGACAGCTCTTGGAAATAAATGGGTGTACAAGATTAAGTATAACACTGATGGATCTATTGAGAGGTATAAAGCTCGGTTGGTTGTACTTGGAAATAGACAGTTTGCCGGCAAAGATTTTGAGGAAACATTTGCTCCTGTAGCAAAAATGTCTACTGTTCGTGGTTTAATGCAAATTATCTAATCCAAAAGATGAGAGGTTCATTAGATGGACGTCAATAATGTGTTCTTTCACGGTGATCTTGATGAAGAAGTTTACATGTAGTTGCCCATTGGTTTTCGTGATACATATCCTAATAAGGTCTGTCGTCTACATAAATCTTTGTATGGTTTAAAACAGGCTCCTAGGTGCTGGTTTGCCAAGCTAAGAACGACATTGCTCGAATACGGTTTTGAAGATTCCTATGCGGATTATTCCTTGTTTACCTTGACACGTGGTGTTGTTGAGTTGTGTGTCCTAGTTTATGTTGATGATCTCAACATTTGTGGTAATAACTTACCTTCTTTGACAGAGTTTAAAGATTACTTGGGTCAGTGTTTTCCCATAAAGGATCTTGGGAAGCTTAAATATTTTCTTGGTATTGAGGTTGCTTGTAGTCTGGACGGCATTTTTTATCTCAACGGAAGTATGCGCAGGATCTTGTTGCTGAATACGGGCTCTTGGGAACGAAACCATCTAAAATTCCTATGGTGTAGAATCATCAGCTCAGCCTTGATGCGAGTCCGTTGCTTCCGGACGCTGCTCGCTATCGGTGTCTTGTTGGTCGCCTTATTTACTTGAAGGTAACGCGACCTGAGCTCACATACCCTATTCACATCTTGTCTCAATTTATGAAGACTCCACGAGAAGCTCATTGGGATGATGCCTTGCAAGTGGTTCGTTATCTTAAAGGGTTGGTTGGCCATGGCATTTTACTCCGTTCTGATACGGAGCTGATTCTCACGGCATATTGTGATGCTGATTAGGGAACATGTCCTTTAACTCGTCGTTCTCTCAGTGCATATTTCATGTTCCTTGGTGGTTGTCCTATCTCTTGGAAAACTCAGAAACAAAAGGCAGTTTCTCGGTCTTTGGTGGAGGCTGAATATCGCTCCATGGCGAATGCTTTGAAGAAAATTGTTTGGTTGCGCGGGTTTCTTAAAGATCTTGGTTTTCCTCAACAAGTTCCGACACGGCTGTTTTGTGATAATCAAGCGGCATTACACATTGCCGCTTATCCTGTTTTCCACGAACGCACTAAACACATAGACAAGGACTGTCATTTTGTTCGTGACGCTATACAAGACGGAATCATTTCAACAGCGCATGTTCGTTTTTACAACTATAGAGCCGACTTTGCCCCAGTCGCCTTCGTGCAGCTCACATCCATGAATTTTTCCTGGGGTTGCCTTGGAGACATGGTGTGGTTTCTCGGCAAACATGTGATGGAACTTTTCAGCCGAAGCTTTGATCTCCACTTCTGTCTCAAGCTTTCCTACCAAACTAGATGCTTCTGCCATGTGTTTCTCTTCTTGAATTATTTAGCCTCTATTTGTAGAGGAAATAGTGAGCAAAGTATTAATGGATAGAACCATTTATGATCGTTAAAATAATATCATGATATTATTCAAAAAGAAAATGGATAGTTTCGCTCCACTTGGCTATCGTAGTAATTTCATCTTTACACTGTTTGCGTCTTATTATATTTTATAGTAATGATCGATGTCAATATTCTCATGCTTCATTTGGCTGAGGCGCTACAAAGTTTCACCTCACTTCATCTTGTCGTAATATACTAAGTTTCCCCTCACTTCATCTTGTCGTAATATACTTTTGTCGTGTGTTGAACCTTTTATGTGAATAAGAATTGTTGTGATAGAAATAAAAACGGAGCAAGAGTTGCCAATTAAAGTTACTCTAGTAATAAACCCACAAGTAGAATATAATTGAACCCAAGATGAAAGTTATAGCCCAATAGGTTGAAGCCCAACGATTGCTTGGGAGTGAGAGTTTGGATATAATTTATAAATTTGTTTAACAATTTGTTTTTTTAATAACATTTGTGATATTTTTTTTGACTTATAGCTTTTTAATTCATGGTTCAATTAAACGTTAAGTCTCGTTTGTCTATTTAATAACGAAACCGGATACTATATTACGATCGACGGTGATGGTGGTAAACAAATAATTTTGAAATCTGAGTTTGTCATTCACAAATAATTTCTGCCACGCCAGATCATGGTGTTATCAGTTTATATGAAGTCCTGAAGGATTCAGATATTGCAGCACTTATTGTTTTATTTTGTTTTTCTCGGTCAAGGGTCAAGACATCACTTATTGTAGCATCATTTTTAACTTTAATACGTAATAGTAATACTAGTATTACAAACGTGAGTGAGATTAAATGGTATACCGTATACAGAAGAGGAAACAAAAAACTTGACTAATGAATAGAGCGTCCCAATCTCATCTACTTTGACCGCAATAATCGATTATAAAAGAAGAGTAGGGTGCTAAATTTTATTTTATGTTAAGCACAGTGAGCTGTCCTCTAATAAACCAACAAAGTCAATGTCTCAAAAAGACATTGGCCAATGTGTCACTGTTACACCATGAGATTGATTAACAATAAACACAACACATCGTGATTACCAAGAAAACACCTAAACACAATTATTAGTACGTCAAAATCCATAATTAGTTAAAAATTACGTAACGTATTCGTGAACAAACAAAAAAAGTGAAGACAGTAATGGTAAAGAGAAGAGAGTGCTTTCAAAGAGTCTTCCCTCGAATAAACACAAAGAGGTGACAGCCGTTATTAATACCGCCTGCCGTACTTTTTTCACTACAGACCACACACACACACTCTTCGCTTACGACTTCCGAGACAGACAGAGATAGAGAGTGAAAAAGAAGAATTCTTCTTGTAAAGCTTTTGCCTTTTAGAGGAAACAACAGTGCCAGATCTTAGAAGGATCCAAAGACCCATTAGGAGAAAAAAAGCAAAAAAAAACTTTTAACAAGTCAATAAAATCTTTATTTTTATTTATTACCCACAAGACAACAAACTTGCATTCCAACAAATCTCACTTCTTCTTTCCTCCTCTTCTTCTTCTACTTCTTCTTTCACTCTTGTTTTTTTTAGGCTTTGACTTTTCATTGTCTCTTTGTCTTCATGTTCGTCTGTTTCTGAGGTTTTGTGAGATGACTCACGTGTTGTTGGTACGAAGAGAGAGACATGGAAAGAACAGAAGATGGGACACGAACTTGATCATGTGTTTCTTCTTCTTCTTCTTCTTTGTCAGTTTTCAGATAGGTTTGTCTTCGTCAGCTTCTGTTGGTTATTCTCATCGTCACTACGTCGCGTTTCCACCGCCGAGAAAGGCTTTGAGCTACAGTGCTACGGCGACGTTTCGTGGGCCATTGAACAGAGATGACATTTATGGAGACGACAAGAGAGTAGTTCACACGGGTCCCAATCCTCTCCACAACTAACTTTTACGCGTTGCTATTATTATCACTTACCCCCCCCCTCTTCTTCACCCCCACCCACCTACAAGAGCTACAACGCAAAAACACAAGACGCAAACGTGGAACGCCGATCATGATCCGAAGGTACTGGCTTGTTATGTAAAATCGAGTTTGTTATAGATTTTTGTAAGTTGGAATCCTATTTTTTTGTTTTTTTTTCTTGGAGCACAGAAACAATTATATTTTAGCTTTTAGGGTAGGGATTGGTTCGGCTATATTGAACTCTTCCAAGTTCCAATGTAGTATTAAGAATTTTAAAACTAAAGGAGATTAAATTATCTTATATCATTATATATAATTAAAGAGAAAATTCTGGTTATAAGTGTTGCAACAATTACAATGTTGATGTTGTTGTGTTTGATATCATTGAAAGATTGAGTTGACTTTTATATATTTGGTGTGTAATGTTTCAAGAAATGTAAGATAGTATATATATATTTAATGGTTGAATTTTGAGAAGGCGCCCTAATTCATCTGATTTGGTGTGTGGTGCTTTAAGAAATAAGTTGGTGTGAATTAGTGACTGAAGTTTTGAGAAGACTAGTACAAAATAAGCTTTGAATAATCTCTTGGAGTGTTTTTTTTTTTAAGGAAATGATATGGAATGGTAATATGGTTTTAGTAATTGGAGTTTGAAAAAGTGTGTGCAGAAGAAGCTCTGAATCATAATTACTTCCCTTCTTCAGGATCTACCCTCATAAATAAATCTATATTTTTCTCTTTGCTCTCCACGTATATACCTACCCCTACTAATTGAGTAAGGGGGAATAGTTCTCTCTCATATCACTATTTTAATTACTATTACCATCTTTTATACTGTTTCATATTACCACCTTTTATACTGTTTCAAAATATAAAATGTTTGGAGTGAAAGCATGCAGATTAAGAAATAGCCACTTTAAAAAAATTCAACCAATTATAAACAAGACTTGCATAAAATAAATAATAATAAAATATTAAATTAATTTAAAAATTACCTAAAACATCTTATATTATGAAACAGAGGGAGTATAATTTATTTAATTATTTGGAGTACCCAAAAAGTTGATATCTCCATCAACTGCTCTGTGACAAAAAAAAAAACAAAAAAAAAAAGAAGAATTAACTGGTCACAAAACTATCTATCGAGACATCGACACATATGTAATATAGAGCGTACAAAATAGTGCCCATCTCAAACGTACCAAAATAGTGCCCATCTCAAACGTACGAAAATTGTTTTTCGTACGTAAAATTTGGATTTCAAAATTTCGTGGCAATTTACAACCGTGGTTTCGTGGGAATATGCCTACCAGAGGTCCAGAACTAGTGAATGATGCAAATAACGGGATTGAGTGACCGAGGTAGATATTATTATTTGTTATAATAAAGGACACATATATACATGGAGACGAGAAATGGTCAGGCCAGGGCTGTGAGTCTGTGACACTGTCCATCTTCTTTATTGCTCCCATCTGCCTCTCTTCTTAACTTTTTTCCTCTTTTTATATAATCCTCACTTTTCTACATCTTCTTAACTATAGGGGGTCACGTCAATAAATGTCTACAAGCTTGAAAGAGCTCCGTTGGTAAGAGCCATTTGTTTTGTAAATCCGTTACAAGTAAAGCCAAAGTCTAGATGACCTTTTTTTTTTTTTTTGAACGAAAGCCAAGTTTAAATGACCAAGTAATTTTATTTGCAGTGTATTGCACACAATGAAACCAAACATAATGCTATAGCGGCTTTACGTCCCTGGTCATAGAATCGTTGCCACACGGATTCTCATGTCTTGTTACGGCGTGTGTTTTTGTGTATATAGTGAAGATTAATTAAAACAAATAGAGAGATCGACTAGTTCAAATTAAATATTTTTGCAAGACAAGATCGACCGAAAAAATAAAGATGAAAACATAGGGGAAACTTGAATTATAAGACCGGGTTTGTTTGGTCAACCAAGTGAGACCCAACCACGTCAAAATGTCCTTGGGAATAGCGTGACTAGATTTAAATTACTAGTAATATACTAGTATTGCATTACCACTACTTTTTTTTTTTTTTGTATCAAATTACCACTACTCCTACTTAGTAGTATTAAAACACTCTTATAAATGTATTACCACGACACATAACGGTATTAATTATGATGCACCTTTTTTAGCACTCCCAAAGATTCTCTAGCTACAAGTATCGGTCGTCGAAAACATTCATTAATGCACTATTTGTTTTGACCTATGTTTAAAATTCATTTCATAAGAATGTGTGTTCTTTATTAATTGAGATCTCACTAGTTATTTTTCTTCTTTGGGCACAGCATAGGATAGCATTTACCCTTTTTGTATATAGAAACTAGTTAATGTTAATAAACGGTGTTTGATCATTAATGACTTACCAATAACTGGCATTTATAGCCAAAATCCGAGACTACCATTGGTCTTTGGTAATCTCATTTATATAACACATAACGGTCTTAACTATTGTAGCTGTTTTATCATCTCATGTACAGTATTTGTTTTTTTTTTGTTTTTTCTCACATTCTTGTGTGAATTTTTTATATATTAATATGATTTTTCTTGAGCAGTTTTTTTCTTGTTAAGTTTATAGGTTATCAACATTCCTGGTTAATTCAAATCTTATTTATTTTTATTTTTTATGAATATTTATTAACTTTTCGTTCTTTATTTTTCAGTAGGGAGAATGATGTATGTTATGTAATATTTATTAACATTAATGTGTATTTCTATATAAATGAGATTACCAAAGATATATATTTCCGAACATATTTATATATATATATATATATATCAAGATATAAATGAATTACGCTAGTTTTGTTGAAGTGTCACCATTTTGAATTAAACCCGATGATATATGTATCAAATATATTGTAGACTCAATTTGAAAGATAAGTGACCTACATTTAAATCAAAAGGATACTGCACCACCGATTCTTTATCCATGATATTTTCCAATAAAGAATGGAATGGTTAAATTTATCTTTAGAGTTAATTACCAAAGAGTTTTCTATCATTGGACGGACCCATTATCATAATTAGTGACAAAGACAAACCCGTAAGGTACTAGCAACATTGGGCTCAACCCATATTCAGCCCATATCCATAAGAGTAGAAATAGAACCGGATTAAACCGGGGATTCGGTACAATAAACAGCCGACTAAATTAAGTTGTGAGAAGGAAGGAATATGCCAATAAGAGTCAAAACAACAAGAAGATTCGTGTGACTCATCATCTATCTCTGTCGCTGTGTTCCTTTTCTTCTTCTCCTTTTCCAAAACTCTTTAATATCTTTTGTTCCTTCAATTATTATATTTTT
>NC_025700.1:17571146-17596613 GCF_000633955.1 Camelina sativa
TTTTTTTTTTTTTTTTTTTTTTTTTTTTTTTTTTTTTTTTTTTTTTTTTTTTTTTTTTTTTTTTTTTTTTTTTTTTTTCTCTAAAAAATCTTCATCGCTAAAAGGTTTCAACTTCGATCCCTTTGTGTAAAAGTTACCATCACAAAACATCACAAGGTTAGTGTTCTTTTGATTCTCCGGGTAAGGTAAATTCGTTTCATACGTAACGATTAAGATTGAATTTGAATCTATTGCTGCATGCCTTGCAAATTTAACAATTTTTGATGAATTGGGTTCCCAAGTAATTTTTACGAATCTGTTAAACCCATGTGAATTTGATAGTGGACAATTTCTGGGTTTTTTTTCACAGTGAAGCAAAAATCTAATTGTAAGGTTAATAGAATCTTCAAACGACCCTGTACCTAACTAATTTTTCAATCTGGCAACTAAAAACTTAATTTTTTGAGATTTATTTGTTAATTTGATTAATGTTTGTTTCTACATTTTGCAATAATTCTCAGTGTTCCTTATGATTAATGTTTTTGTTTTCTTTTGGTGGTTACTTAGAGTAGCAGCTCAAAAAAACAGAACCAAAGCCAGGCTAGACCAGCAAGTAAAAGTATTGCTGGCTAGCAGAAGAAGAGTTTTTTTTTTGTTTTAGTGGGTCTTTGATATATTGAATCACTCCCTATGAGCCCTCAAAGCGTATCGAAGACGAGCAAAGCCCTTGAGGGTCTCCATGGGGTTCGTGTTGTGTCTCATTCTCCTTTTGGATTTGAGAGTATTGGTCCAGTCTCTGGCTTTGAGTCCGCTGATGCACGAACAAAGCAGAGCCTATTCATTGAGTAAGTTGAATGGTTTTGGTTAGGGTGATTGTCTTGTTCATTGTATCTGGAAGTTAAAGGTGTTTGATTCAGTGTTCTTCTTTTTATCTTTCTGTAGACGTGTCTGGCAACAAAGACCTCCATGCTTGAGACCCATACATTGTTGCATCCACGGTAAATTCTGAGAAACGTTACTCAGTTACTTCCTTCTTGTTTTCGTCTTTTATCTCTTTGCATCTCTGTGTGTTGTATCTCGATCTTTTTTTGGTATTCATTATGTTATCCAACTTTGTTGATAGGCGATCGGAGTATCTTAGAAACAGCTGCTAATGTGATCACATCGATCCCTTTCATTTTCCTCGGTATGCAGACACCAAGGTAATCATCCTTTCTTGTGTCTATCTGTATAGAGTTTTATGTTCTTTGAAACGATAACTGAATATGCAAGGTATATGTGACTGTATAGGAAAAACCTGAACATGAAGGTGTATGCAAACTCCTTAATCGGAGTTGGAATTGCTTCGAGTTTGTATCATTCTTCAAGAGGGAAGTTGAGGAAGTATCTTAGATGGGCTGATTACACGATGATAGCTACAGCAACAGTAGTAAGTCTTTAATTTGTTGCCCATCCCAAAATTGGTACTAATAATGGTAGTTCAAATCTTGGGGATGTTTTATTCTACTTACTATCCGTTTGTATATTTGACAGTGTCTAACGAGGGCTCTTAGAGAAGAGAATCCAAAGTTCTTGATGGCTGCATCAGCTTTGGCTTTACCGTTCCAGCCTCTCGTGGTATCAGCTGTTCACACTGGAATGATGGAGGTGCTAAGAAATCTCAAATTTTTCACTCCATGTAATTAAAAATCTCAGTTGATGCAAATTATAACCAAATCTCTCTCAACTTTTGTTTGACTCAGGTAGCATTTGCGAAACGAGCCTTAGAGGATCCAGATTTGAAAATGGCTTATGATGTACACAAGATGTCTTCGTTGTTGGGCGGGGCATTGTTCATAGCTGATGATCTCTTCCCTGACACACCATTCATTCACGCCGGTTGGCATCTCGCTGCAGCCATTGGCGTTGGAACTTGCAACAAGCTTCTTCAGTAGTCCACATGTAGCAAATATATTATTGAGTGATTGTGGAACTGCCACATTCTTGGTTCAGAGACACCACTCTTTATATGTGGTTTAACTGAGCTCCTAAATCAGCCGACATAACTAGTAATTATTGTAGTCATCTCTATCTTTAATCAGTTGTAAGGAACCGAAACAAGTCACCTGTTGTAATATTAGGACAATACACTTTTTGTTTTTTCCCTCTCTCGAGCTTCAATCCTGGCACTTCAGATCACAAATGAGTATACAGCTCAAAAAAGACCTGAGCAACATTAGAAATTAAATGATGATCAATCTCCCTAACTCAATCTCATACTCCAAATTATTTATTTAGTTAATATACTTATTAGTTAACGAATTATATCGAGTGGTCGCATAAATAATTTGGGTTCAAATTTTGTCAACAGCTTTAAATAAAAAGGAAACTACACTTTTCCAAAAAGAGAGGAAATTTGAAATTAAGCAGAAAAAATACATGTAACCAAAAAGAAAAACAGCAATGCGCATGAAAAGTTTATTATGTTAAAGAAAAAGGAAATATTAAACTTCAATTCCTTCNTAAGGCCAGAGATATTCGAGGAACCAGACATGGAAACATGCGCTATTTGTTTCGAGGAGTCACAAGACTTAGAAGATATGCCAAATTGTTCGCATGTGTTTCATGATTATTGTATGCATGAGTGGTTATGTAGGACTAACCANTAATTTCAAAGAGTGAGTGAGATTGAAGAACTTGTGTGTATTGATGCAAGGGTTATCCGCAAATCTACAACGAACACGGTAGAGATCAGAGTAACGCGTAGAAACGTGATCACTTTAGGATCAGACACTACTCCTTCTCCTCGTCCGTTCCCAACTCCTCACCTCCTTTTGACCAACGTTATTAGCTTTGATGAAGACTACATGAATCTTCTCCTCTATCCAACCCTGCCAGATCGCAACTTATGCAGTATTCTCTCCTTCGAGATTGCTTCCGAAGCCAAACGAGTTCCAGGGCCCTTGTACATCTCCTTTGACGTCACGTTAAGGCCAGAGATATTCGAGGAACCAGACATGGAAACATGCGCTATTTGTTTCGAGGAGTCACAAGACTTAGAAGATATGCCAAATTGTTCGCATGTGTTTCATGATTATTGTATGCATGAGTGGTTATGTAGGACTAACCATTGCCCTCTCTGCCGTGCTGTAATTATGGAAGACTAGCATCCCTACACTACTCCGAAACAACGTCATAAAGAAACGATATAGGGTTTATATATTATATGCCAAGCCTTTGTTTTTAGCCGAATTACAATACTATGTATAACCAAGTTGAGATTCATCGCCGATCTCCTTTCTTTTGTACAATTATGGAATTGGAAATTTTATATAGACCAAAACTTCAAATATCTCGATTTAAGTTAGCTCTGTTTAAGTTTTCCTTTGCTTGTGATTAAAGATTGAACTCAGAATGTTTCTTTTGTTTGCTATAGCGTCTTGTGCGTATCTTTTACGAATCAACAACACACAACTCTCAAGACGGTGATCACTTTAGGATCACTAGCTTAGAGTCACAAGACTTAGACGAGATGCCAAATTGTTTGCATGTGTTTCTTGATTTTTTTTTTTGCCAACGTGTTTCTTGATTATTGTATCAAACTATCAATAAGTGGTTATGTTGAATTAATCATTAATTGCCCTCTCTGCCGTGCTGAAATAATGGAAGACGAGTGACGACTATCCCTACAAGACTCCGAAACAAAGTAAGGAGGATTGGTTTCTTAGCCGACTTGTAATATAAGTATATAACAAGTTGAGATTCAATTGCCAATCTATTTTCTTTTGTACAATTATAGAATTGGAATTTTCATATATAGCAAAATTTCAGATCATCTAATCTAATAATGTAGTTTGATTGATGATTTCGTTGGAAATAAGAAATATGGTTTTCACATTATGAAGAAATATAGTTTCGGCTGAAGGAATCGATTCTCTTAAAGATTGATGAGTATTTTAATTTGAATATGTGGAACAAATCGATTCTATCTATAAGATTGAGTATCTTGACATCATAAACCTATAAAATTAAACGTGTCTTTAGTAAAAAAGGTGCAATAATCCTTTATCCCCTCTCTTTTTTTGTTCATATTGTGGATCCAGCCGTTCAAAAAGAGTGTATAATACTAAGCTTTTATTAGACTACATTTATAAAGTAAATTTTAATATTTGTTAACCAACTACAGTCAACGGATATAAGAAAGTCCAATAAGATTTGAACAATATGATATTTTTTTCAAGTACAATTGTTTTGGTTTATTTTAAGGTATGGTTAAAACGGATATTAACTAAATTATTAGTCTCTGTATGTTATGCAATGCGTGAGACAATTTCTATTTATTTTTTAACTAAAAAACTTAAAAAGTCTTGGAGCATTGTAGTTTGATGTCTTGAGGAACATAGATAACATAGATTGTGTTGTTAATTTGAATGATCATTATCAAACAGAGAATAAGATAACATTTAATAGAATACCATATTAAGAATTAATATAAATACAAATATAAATCCAAAAACATTTATTTGACAGAGTTTCTTAAAAAATCTGAGTCTACTACCTAAAATTGTCGAAACACATTTAAATGTTCAAACCTAGTTTATCAAAAACTGGACCGGAAACATAACCCAATGCCTTTAATAATTCAAATAGTCTATGTAACTATATTTTAATAGTATTGATCCGATAAGACATAAGAACATAAAGAAAGTTTCAGAAAGATAATATTGTTACTGATTGATTCTGATTAGCATTGTAATAACTATTCAAATGGCTTATGATCTTCTTAATTCCATTGAATATACATCTAATCACACCCTCTCTTTTTTTTTATCTTGATAGTGTGAGCTACTGATTAGGCCTGCGCTCTATTGGAATGTTCCGTTCGATCTTGAGAAAGTCGAAAATTCGGTTTAGCATCTATCTCACCGAATTGGTCTGAAAATTAAAAATTGAGTCGGAGGATTGGGTTAAAATAAAAATGTATTTATACAAGCCCAGAGTAAGTTATATATACAAGTCCAATAAGAAGCCCAATAAAAGAAGAATAATAAGATCGAGTGAAGGAGGTGAAAGGAGTACAGCAATTTATCAAGTGATGGAGGAGGAGAAGAAAAAAGAAGAGACGGAAGAAGAAGAAGAAGAATACGATCGAGTGATGGAGGAAGAAGAAGATGAGGTTGAGAGAGAGAGAGAGAGAGAGATTAGGAATTGGAACAAATGGAATCGAGCAAAGAAGGAGATTAGGATTTAGGGACGAGAAGTGAACAAGGTTTAATTCGGTTTTCGGTTTAGACCGAACCGGTACGACAACCGAATTATTTTAAGAACTGCTGATCCGATTGGTTTTTTATCATTAAACCGAATCCAATTTTTGAATAACGAACTAGAGAGCGCCTCATATATAAACGAGATTTTGAGTTTTTAACTGCTCTTTCTTCATCAATCTCTCTTTCTCGCTAGCTTCTTTATTGATCTCATCCGTTTAGTTCTTCTGATTAATCACAACTTTTTCCAGGATCAAAAAGTTTCTCGATCGGGAAAACAAAGAAAAGTCTCAAGAAAGATTTTATCAGCAAGGTATCTCTTGTTTTAGGAATCACAGTGTGTTTTGTGGTTTCTTTTTTCTTTAACGTGTTCTTTAAAATGTTGGCTCAGCGTCTTCATTGCAGGGAAGAGAATCTGATGAAAACGCTATGTTTTATGATATAGTTTCCTATTCTTTTGGTTTTAAAATCTCTATGGTTTCGATGTTGTATGTGTAATCGCAGGGTAGAATCTGATGGGTGGATTTGGTTGTGAAGATGATGAGACAGGGAAGACTATGATGGAGCAGAGAACTGAGATTCAAGTTCAAGGTGATCCTCCGACGATTAAGATCACAAGTGATACAAGAAAGAGTCAGATGGGTCATGAAGATAAAACACGTGATCGTAATTGCCAGAAACGTAAAGAAGATGAAGCAGACGCACTTATGAAGAAAGCTGGATTTGGTTTCAATGCTGCAGCTAATCCTAGTTTTAAGAGTACTAGACAGTTTGCTTCAGCCAAGAGGATGAATGCTCCATCTATTCCAAGTAAAGTTAAACCTCTCAGCTCAGAGGAATCGTTCAAACTGTTTGCATCTCAAAGCAGAAAGAGGAGGTACTCAGATTCATCTCAGGGGAAGGTTCTGCATCTGGAGAAACAGAGGGATGAAAGAATGAGAGATGAGTCCAGAATTGTCCAAGAAAATCGGAGTGGCTTTTCTTATGAATCTTTAATCGCAAGGCAGAGGAATCTGATGGGTGGTGTTGGTTGTAATGATGCTGTAGGCACAGTTGGGACCGGAAAGAGTTCGATGGGACAGAGAGCTGAGATTCATAGTGATACAAGAGTGAATCAGATGAGTCTTGAAGGTAATACACGTGATCATAATTGCCAGAGGGGTAAAGAAGATGAAGCACTTCAATGTCTTATGAAGAAAGCTGGCTTTGTTTCGAATGTTTCAGCTAATCCCAGCTTTAGGAGTCGACCGTTTCCTTCAGCCAAGAGGATGTTTCCTCCATCTCTTCCAAGTAAAGTTAAACCTCTAAGCTCAGAGGAATCTCTCAAATTGTTTGCATCTCAGAGCAGAAAGTGTAGGCAGTTAGATTCATCCCAGGGCAAGCTTCTTCATATGGAGAAACAGAGAGAAAACAGGATTGGTGCAGTCCCTGGAGTTGAAGTTGGGGATGCATTCAAATACAAATTAGAGCTCAAAATGATAGGTCTCCACTTCAACGTCTTTAGAGGGATTGATTTTATGATTGTCGATGGTTTATACATGGCTACAAGTGTGGTTATTTCAGATGGTGCTCCCTACAAGGATTCATTCACTTCTGGTATTGTGACTTACTGCGGTGAAGGGGATTACCTGAAGAAAAAAAAATTGAAACCAGCAGCAGATCAGAAGATGGAAAGAGGTAACCTTGCTCTATCTAATAGCATGAGAACACACAGACCTGTGAGGCTGATCCTTGGCTTGAAGAACAAAGGAGAAAAGGAATATATATATAGAGGCTTGTATACAGTTGAGAAGTGTTGGGAGGAGGAAGGGCCCCTAGGAAATAAGGTTTTCAAGTTTGAGCTTCATAGACTTCCTGGTCAAAAAATTGTGTTGTAATTTTTTGGATCAATTTGCATAAATAACTATGTTCTGAAGACAAACCCTTAACTCATTGTATTTGTCAAGAATTTAATCTCGCTGTGGTCAAAGTTACAAATGGAGATTGAAATTACTTTTCCATGGCAGATGATGTATGTCGGATCTAAAACATGGTTCAATAGTTTTCATATTCATAAACGCCATACTGTCTAGCTCTTAGTCTCTGTGTGTACCTCTAGCACTCACTCGTTTGAATTAAAAGGAACAGAGCAGAAGCATACATGACAAAAAAAACAAATTTTAACCCGGTTCAACCCTGAGAAACAAGAGCAATCAAATGAAGAACAGTCTCTCTCAAACTCAATCTCATATTCCAACAAGCTAGGAAGAAGAAACTACGTTCTTATACTTGTGCAGCACGTAGCCTTTCTCCCCGTCTCCTTCTTTTTAGTCTTCGTTGTTGGGTGGAACATTGTTCATAGCTGATGAGCTTTTCCCTGAAACACCATTCATTCACGACGGTTGGCATCAGCCATTGGCGTTGGGACTTGCAATAAGTTTCTTTAGTAGTCCTGAGACCTGGGTGATTTTGGAACTGCCACATTCTTGGTTCGGAGACATCACTTTATATGTGGTTTCACTGAGCTCCTAAATCAGCCGACATAACTAGTAATTATTGTAGTCATCTCTATCTTTAATCAACGTAAGGAACCGAAACAAAGTCACCTGTTGAATATATTTCGTCTCTCTGTGAACCTTTCGCACTCTCACTCGTTAATTTATTAAAAGGAACATAACGTAAGTGTGAGTGACAAAGAGCTTTGTTCAACTTATCGAGGGCTGGATTCAATCATGGCACTTTATTGATCAGAGTCAGTACAGCTCAAAAAAGACCTGCGCAACATTAGAAATCAAGCAATGAACAGTCTCTCTCAAACTCATCATAAGTAATTCTATGTTTTTTTTTTGTGAGAGCAGAGAATGAGAAAAGAATTTTTCTACAAAGTTATATATTTATCTCACACTTAGAAAAAATTTTGTAAAAAGATGATAGTATAATAACTTTTTTAACCTTTGACATTGCAGCATTTTCCTAAAAACATAAATCTCCCCTTGTTAGTTAAAAATAAATTATCACTTCAGTTTTTTTAATTTGCAATATCAAATTTTACAAATATAAATTGTTAATTACAACTCATATATCGTGACAACATATGCACTGTCTTTTGTTTTCATTTTTGATCTCTTATTGCAAAACTTTTTTTTGTCTTTGATCTTTGCTTCCAAATTTTATTGATCTTATTCAATCTCAACACAGAAAAACATGAACAACAAAGAATAAATTGTTACGAGGTTTCGTCAAAGATCTTTGTCTTGTGTAATGTAGATGAGCATTCTCTATACCATTCACCATGAGAATCAATTTAAACAATATTACATTGAATATAGCTATATAAGGTCCTTTTATATAAAAGAGACGGTAGAAACTGGGTTTCACACAATAAATTTGTTTGAAGGGGGAAACAAATTCAATAAAGTAATCTCTTAAAAAACTCGGATTAAAACTAGTAAGCAAAAAAAGAAAAAGATCTCTTGAGGAAGAAGTTAGGGTTTCCGCTTAAGAACAAGTAAAAGTAGAAAATTAGGGTTTTTTGTATTAATTGTTGGATGCTTTACAATGGAGAAGTCTCTCCCCTTTTATACAGTTTCATTGATCACAGAATATATTAAATTTCCTTATTATCCAGAATGAGATTTGGAAAGTTCCCATCTCTTCCTCAAGTCGGCCGCCGAGCGAATTGAAGTCGGCTTCTCATTGATGGGCTTAGCCTCTTTGTCCGAACAGGCCTTCATGTAGATCATCAGTTAAGATCCTTAACCGGATTCCCGGTTAAGTAATCAATTTATCTTTCTGATTTAGATCGGTATGTCGGAGGTGCTAAATCCCGCACCAACAAAGACTCCTATCTTGCTTAGCAGATTTAACTCATACTTCAAAGAAAACCGTTTATTTAATATCATGGTTGAGTTTTTAAGAAACAACGGACCAAAATTTAATAAAAGGAAAACACTCAAGTTGCAACGTATGGTGGTTCTTACGGTTTATGGTCTTGCACGCTCATTATGGGAATGCTTCACGATTATACAAATTTAGCAGACATTTGACAAATTTTAAAAATATGCTTAAGCAATAATTAAGAGAGAGATATTAGATGATAGTAAGTGTTAGTAACGTAACTAACTCACTATAGTCTTTTGTTGCTTCGCAACGAATCTTATATGTAATCTCCTTCCCCAAATGGGACATGATACATGTCAGTAACACAACATCTTCTTTAAATTCCACAAATGTGATTTTTTTTCTCGAGATGCCATCAAACTCAAGAATTTAGATACTTTATTCGTTGAATGGAACATAACATCTTCATTGTAAACAACGAGTATATCTGTCTGGGATGACAACACGAGAGTTTGTCTACATCATGAACTGCTTCTTTCTTTCTACGTTGTGGAACTTTTGCTAGTGTCATTATATGTCTTCAATTGCAACAATCTGCAAAAAAAACACCAACACAATACGTGAGTATGAAACAGCGGTAATACAAAAATATATCAAGCATAACATTCATATATATATATTTTTTTTACGTTAGTTCAAACATATCAACAAAATGTCAAATTTTCGTCATTTGGTATATTAATCAGTAGGCCTGGGCATTTTATCCGAATCCGAATCCGAACCCGACTCGAAGTAGATGGTTCAGGTGTTGTATAAAACCCGATCGGGTTCAGTACCTCTGAGGTTTGGATACCCGAACTAACCCGAACTAAATGTAAAATAATGCATCTTAGAGGATTTGAATCCATGACCTTGAGCATTTAAGGTTGCATCTTTAACTATTTTGCCATCTTAATTTCTCTCTCTCAAGATGAAATCTTAAATATTTATATATATACAAGTTTTCTAAAATTTATAAAAAAATAAAAATTAGTTCTTTTTTTTGTTCATGGGTTGATTGAGTTCGGGTATACCCGCATTACCCGAATCCGAACGGGTAATACCCGAACCCGACCCAAAAAAATAAAAAATCCGAACGGATTCTATATGTCTAAACCCGAAAACCCGAACCTGAATGCTCAAGGCTATTAATCAGGTTTATATAAGTCCAAGGAGATCCAACAAAATGTCAAATTAACAATTCTTTAATTTATACAATCGTTAGTGAACTCAGAACCGATTCATCATTAGAAAAAAAAAATCCGTTCTCTATAAAAAATATTTTCAAAAGTGAAAGAAAAATTATTCTATAGAAAATTTACATTTTTAAGAATAGGAATTTTCTCAAAAAAATATTCACAATATATTCTAATATTTATCTTCTATTACTTTTAATTTTTAAATTAGATATAAAATTTAGTTTTATGATTTTTTTTAATTAAAAAAAGGAGAAATTGTTTCTTATATACTATCTATCCATCCAAAGCAATTTCAAATAAACAATAACTGTAAATTGTTAAAAAAAAACTCGTCCTTATCTTTCTTAATCTCTTCTTTCTTGAAAAACATTTGAGAGATGAAGTCTCGAATTTAATTAATATTGCTTCCTTATTTCTTTCTATCAATTTTTTTAAAAAACTTAGTCACAAATATTATATTATTATTTTAAAAATAAACAGAATTATAATTAAAATTCCTTCTTCTTTCTATTTATTAAATAGGGGTAAATAATATATGAGACACAAAGATTATATTATTTTTCAAAAAGATAAATAGAATTATAATTAAAATTTCTGTAGAGTCTAGAACAACTTTATGTACAACAAGAATCTAGAAAGTAGAAAAATATAAGGAAATGAAAATATGCTTATGATAAAAGAAACATCGCGTTAGTGAGAAAGTGTTGTGTTTCCTCTCGGCTTTAGGTTTTGTTTTTCAAAACACGGTTTTGGTTTTGATATAAATATGGGACACTCTCATCGTTTTTTATTATTAAATCCTTCTTATTTCCTTTAGGATTATCACGTTTTCTTTTTGTACGCTCCACAAATTCCAAAGAATGAATGAGATTGAAGAACACGTGAGCATTGGTAAAGTAGTTACTCACAAATCTACATCTAACACTGTGGAGATAAGAGTAACGCGTAAAAACGTGGTCACTTGCACTCCTCCTCCTCCGTTCCCAACCCCTCACCTCCTTTTGAACAACATCCTAAGCTTTGATCACCATAAGATGTATCCTCTCCTCTATCCAACTCTCCCAGATCCCGGCTTATGCAGAATTCTCTCTTACAAGATTGCTTCCGAAGCCGAGAAAGTTCCAGGGCCATTGTACATCTCCCTTGACGTCACATTATCCCCACCAATATTCGAGGAACCAGAGATGGAAACATGCGCTATTTGCTTGGAGGAGTCACAATACTTAATCTTAATGATTAATTGTTCGCATGTGTTTCATATTCATTGCATCAATGAGTGGTTATGTCGGAGTAATCAGTGCCCTCTTTGCCGTGCTGAACTTATGGAAGACGAAGACTGGTAGACGTTTGACGCTACTCCAAAACAAAAAGTCATGGAAAAACGATAGGGTTTTTAATTGCATTTGTTTTTTTTGTTTTTTTTTCTTGGCCGATTTGTAATATAAGCCAATCTATTTTCTTTTAGTACAATTGAACTGAAATTTTTATATATACTAGATATTCAGATCTCTTGATTGTTCCTATTGCTTGTGATTGAGGTTGAATTGATTACTCGTTTCATGGATGATTGCATCAATGAGTGGTTATGTTGGAGTGATAATTGCCCTCTCTGCCGTGCTGAAATTTTGGAAGACGAGACAAGTGACGACTGACGACTACTCCAAAACACAATCATGAAATCCGATAGGGTTTATTTCTGTCACGCCTTTTTTTATTTTTCTTGGCTGGCTTGTACTAATATAACCAATCTATTTTCTTTTAGTTATACAGTTGAATTGGAATATTTATATACACTAGATTTTTAGATTTCTTGATCGTTCCTAACTAGCTCTGTTTAAGTTTTGCCTAGCTCCGGTTGAGTTAATTACTGGATTTTCTTGAATTATTTTTGGTTTAGAAGTTTATTTTTTGTTTATCGCGTTTCAGAATGATTCTGCATTATCGTATCTCTTACACAACTAACTCTATGTCGGTTGATCGATTATCAGGTTTGGTGCTGGTGGTAAGGTTAAGACTTACGTGGCATTTCAGTGTCTAGAATTATCCATATACTAGGATTATAAGTGGTTTAATATAATTTTTAGATTTTATCTAGATGATTACCACGTGATTAATTAAATTTTAAAAATTATAGATATAGTTTGGTTCGTTGGAATTGTAATAAAAGCATGGCATTATCTACAATGAAAAATAAATATATAATATGGTTTTACATTATGAGCTAATATTTCTCTTAAAGATTAGTATATTTAATTTTAATTATATGTACAAGATGTGGAACAAATCGATTCCCTTTATAAGATTGAGTTGACATCAGAAAACCCATAAGCTTTTTATTATACTATATGCATACATATATTGTATGTTGTTAACGGGAGAGCTAGGAAATTCTACAGAGAGTATTTTCTTACTTGACTAATTTCAAAAAATTGTGTTGTATTTTTCCGATCCATTTGCCTGAATAACTATGTTGAGAAGAGAAACAAAGTTACAAATGAATATTGAAAATTTGCCATGGCACTAGTCTGTCATAGATGCCCACATAAGTACAACTTCGTTCTGTAGTCTTTGCAAAGGATTTGAAACTTCTAGGGCAGATGATGTATGTCAGATCTGAAACATGGTTCTGGGCTTTGACCCGTACATCTCCTCGTATGAGGGACCAGAGCATTTTATATGATCTCCTCCCAAATATTGTCCCTCGAACCGGCGATCTTTAGACTTTGTTAGAGAGTCTTTACCAGTTGAGCTATCCAACTTGTTACTAGTTCAATAATTTCATATCCAGCTCTCAGTCTCTCTTTGTACCAGTACCTCTCGCACTTCCACGTTTGATTAAAAGAAACATAGCGTAAGCGACAAAGTGTTTATTTTAACCCGGTTCAACCCTGAGAAACAAGAGAAATCAAATGATGACCAATCACTCAAAATCTCATACTCCAACAAGCTAGGAAGAAGAAGCTCTGTTTTTATATTTGTGCAGCACGTAACCTTACTCCAAATAAAGGAAATTTGAAATTCAGCTAAAAAAAAAGAATATAACAAAAAAAAAAATATCTTTTCTTTGAGTACAATTGAATCGATATTCAGATCTCTTGATTGTTCCTAGCTAATTTTCCATTACTCGTGATTAAGGTTGAGTTGATTACTCGTTTCTTGGATTATTCATAAAACTGCCTGCAATTTTCTTTGATAATTTACTAATTCTGGATTATGTGATTCAATTTTACTTATGCTTTGAATTTTTCATCGACGTAAGTGGAACTCAGGTGTCTTAGAGAGACGAACTCGGCCTCCTTTACTCGCAGTTCCATCCTGATTCATTAGTCTCCTGAGACTATATTTTAAAACAAGAAAAATAAAATAAAAATAAAGAGGTACGGTATGTCTTGTGTTTTGGAGACTCAATGAATGCATTAAAAAAAAAAAAGAAATTTACCTTCTGAATTTTCTTTTGAGTCCATTGCTAGATGAACCATCGTTCGTCAAGAAATTGAAAAGATATCTATAATAACCTTCACACTGTGTGTACAAACTTGTGTCCAAATCCGAAATTGTGTTTAGTTCCTTCTTATGATTTCATTTTTAACATTTCAACTCTGAATTCAAATTTTTTATTTTGTAACCAATAAAGTTGTGCGTGAGGAATTTCGTACAACTCGGAAGACAAGATATAGTAGTAAACCGGATCAAGGTCGGCTAGATAAAACAAAAGCAGGTAATGGGGGCCCAGAACCACTCCATTTCGGATACAAAAGCCTAAAGGCATGGATGTATTGGAGGAGATGACCACTAAATATAAGACATTTGGGAAATCTTGGTCATGCATGCCCCATCCTAACCAATGATAAAAAAGTTCATTATCACACAATCCGTGGACAATATGTGTATGAATACCAGTTAAAACTTAAAAAATATATATCATAAGAAAATAAATTAATCATCAAAGTGTTGACAAAAAAAAAAATTAATCATCAAACTTTAAGAATGGTTATTTATTTGTAATGACTTGACAAAATTAATCATAAAATATATATCTTAACCGAGAGAGTTCAAGGGTAGCTACCCTCTCGAGCCAGTCTAGATCTTCACGACTGAAATATGCCTATATAGGATTTTTTAGTAATATTGATATCAACCAAAATTAATTTTCTATATAATACAATCTATTATCTATAACCTATAGATTTGCAAGCTTATTTATATTTTTATGATGGTACGTGAATTAATTTCAGTTATTATAGATCTTGTTACTTCTTTACTATATACTATACTAATACGGTATTAATCTATTTATATATACTGTTTTAGCATTTAATAGTAGATCCATTTAAGTTTTAGACCAACGCATAAACAACTTTGACTACCCGTTATTGTCCCCACACCACGGCCAGAAATGAATTTACTAAACTCCAAATATAAAAAATGGTATTATTATTTGCTTATTATACGAATCTGATTTGACTTAATAATATTTAGTCAAACCCCTTCTTTCTCTCCAAATCCACCAATCACACTTACACACACCTCTTTAATTAATTCTATGCTCCTTTTTTTCTAATATTCCATCAACTTACCACTTGCCATTTCTCTGTTTTTTCTCCCTCAATTTTTGTTCCTTTCATTTGACCCTGCTTGAAACTTTTTTTTTCTTTTTTTTTAATATATTTTGTCGTGTTTCATACTTTAAATATTTTACATAATTTGGATATTTCTCTTAAGCTTAATTCCTTATTCCATATTCCACGCTTATCACAAAATCTTTCTCCTTTGTCTCGCTTTTTTCTTGTGTTCTTTCACATGTGTATATACACACAGAACACACACTTACATTTCTATTATCATATAAAACTTCAACTTTACTTTTTCTCTTCCGAAAAAAACACTATCTAGCTATCTTCTTCATCAAATTCTATTGATTCTGTTTTCCCTCATCCTCCTCCATGGCCATCTCACCTAATTCAAGCTCTTTAGAATTAACAATATCAATTCCAAGCTTCTCTCCATCTCCTTCATCGCCTGGTAAGATCATATCCAAAGATTAACTAAATCATATTTATTATATAGTTTAAATAGTGCGTCTTGGAAAGATATCCAATAAAATTAAAATAATTTTGGTAGGTGGTGATCATCACGGGATGAGAGATTTTGATATTAACCAAACTCCAAAGACGGAAGCAGATCATACGATCGGTGCAACACAACATGCCAACGAAGAGGATAGTAACTCTGGAGGCCGGCGGCGCAAAAAGCTCCGTCTAACCAAAGAGCAATCACATCATCTTGAAGAGAGTTTCATACAAAACCATACCTTAACCCCTGTAAGTATATATAATTGTACAATAATCAATGGTTCCGTCTACGTTTTGCTTACGTTGAAATAAGAAAGATGAAAGAGAAAACAGTTTAATCTTTTTTTCTCTGATGATCATGTCGGCTGATTATGTTTTAATTTGGGTGGCTGATTATGAAACCACAGAAGCAAAAAAAAGATTTGGCCACCTTTTTGAAGCTTAGTCAAAGGCAAGTTGAGGTTTGGTTTCAAAACCGAAGAGCTCGGTACGTATCTATGTACATCTTCATATATTGCATCATCCATATATACAACATACGTATAAACCGTATACGGTGAGGCATGTTATGTATATATATATGGTTTTTGGAAATATGCTTTTAGTGGTTGAGAATATATTAAATAATGAGAGGCGTTGACAGAATATTTATATATAAAGATCGTGTGCGATCGTACATAGATTCTTTACATAATTCATCATATATACTATATACAATTGTAGTTTCGAAAAATGTAGTAAAGTGGAAGTGATCCTTTTTTTATCCAAGTGTTTCACGTTGATTCCCACATACATAGTTATTCATCCATTTTATGCGACACATGAAAAGCCCGTACTCTTATTTTTGTGTCTACGTGTCTATATATAAATGTCCATGATTCAAAATCAAAATATAGAATGAAATAAATGCATCAACAGAAAAAAAGCGATAGGGAACATGAGGGACAAAGTTAGAGACAGTAAATGATGTGTTTTATATTTTCAGCTCATCTCTGGCCAGTCCACAATTATGATGTTTGTCCCATATAGTATACATATAACTTTAATGAAACTTAAACACACACATACACTTTTTGTGAATGTTTTCTCTGTATTGTCTATTATATTCGACATAGACATGATTGTGTACATGCATGTATAGTCTATAGATACATGTTACGCATGGTAGGTTAGTTCATGAAGTCCACAAAGAAGGAAATTAATTAAATACATTACATAGCCCAAACGTTATAAAGTTTGCTGATCAACGAAGAGCCTAAAAGTATAATTCCTCTATCTTATAAAGATTGATGTTTAGAAGGTTTTACACATTTTAAGAAAATAATGATTATTGAGTTTAAATATATTTTTTTCTTTGATTAAAGAGATATTATTTAATTTTAAACCAATAACAATTCAAAATTTTGAATATTTTCAATGATTACTTCTTGAATTTACAAAACATCAATTTTTGTAGGACAAAAGAATATCTTAAAACATCAATTTTTATGAGACATAAAGAGTATATCCTTTTATCGTAATTACCATTTACTTCAAAATAATATTTTTTTAACTTTAATTTATTGTTTAAATTTAGTCTAGAAAAATATGATACTAGATGTCAAGATGATCTTCTTCTAACGTATGGGCATTCCGGGTCAATTAAGCAATCACTTACATATATAATATTACATGTGAACACATAGTACAAAACATGTTTATGGTTAGAATAGTAATATGCAAAGGTCAGTAGAGTAGTCTTCAAAAAGTATAAATTTCTCAAACACCAACCTCGTTAATTAAATATATTAATAATTAAAATTCAGCTTATGTGACAATGGTATAGGATAAAACCTAGAAACTACGTATGATGTAAGCATATTTAATAGTACGCATGGCCACAATAGCAAAATTAATATGGATGGTTACACAAAATTTGATGTATAGGAGTAAGCTAAAGCACACGGAGATGGAATGCGAGTACCTAAAGAGATGGTTCGGGTCGTTGAAGGAGCAAAACCGACGGCTACAAATAGAAGTTGAAGAGCTACGAGCTCTAAAGCCATCATCGACCACGGCTTTAACCATGTGTCCTCGGTGTGAACGTGTGAGTGATGCAGCAGATAATGACTCTAATGCCGTTCAGGAGGGGGCAGCGGTGAGCAGCAGCCGGTCACGGATCACAATTTCCTCTTCCTCTTCCCTCTGTTGACTGGTTTGGTTGAAAGTCAAAAGTCAAAAAGATTGAAACGCCTGTTTCGGGTGTAAAAAGCAAAGATTTGATGATGATTAGAAGGATTTTGTGTATAGTCCACTAATTATTTATTACACCTATAAGGATAAATAGTTTAATCGTCCTTTTATAGCTTTTTCGTTTTTTAAAAAAAAAATATTTTATTTCGTGTTTAACCAAAAACAAACAAACAAATATTGCTTTTCGTGTCTCTTTGGATTGGAGTTATTGACTTGAATTGAGAGATGTTTTATTTTGTGTACGACGAAGAAATGAGAATACCCAACGGAGAAATTATATTTAAAAAAAAATTGTACTAATAGATAGTAGCAACTAAGTTTTGTCCAAAAAAAAAAAAAACAACTAAGAAAATGTAGCATATAGATAATAGATTATTAGATTTCATGGGCAAGGAGAGAGTGTTAAAACATCAAATAATTAACGTCATTGTTATTTTGACTTCTACAAGTCTCAAATAAGGCTGCTATATTTATTCCTGGACTACAAAAACGGTTTTATTCAATTCTGGTGGAGATTTTCACCTACACTTCACCTGATGTCTCATTCCAAAAAATATTGTTTAATTATAGTTTCAAAATAAATGTTGTTATTTCTTTCTATGTTTTACTAGTGGTATTTGGTAATCGGTCCATAATGATTACTATTTTAAAAAAGAATTTGAGGTTGTGATACAAATTAACCCTTATTGTTCATTCGTGTAAAATATATTTTCACAGGATGTTAATATTTTAAGCTGATAGTGTTTTAGATTACGTTAAATATAGATATTTTAAATTAATTACTAACAATATATATATATATATATATATACATACTGTATTTTTTTTGACATCGTATATACTGTATATGGAGTGTATGTAATAAATAACTACGTATGACCAAGAAAATGTCCAGTCCCGGAAGGCCACAGAAGATATAGATAACTGAAAGGCACCTACTACAAAATAATTTGTTTGGACTAATGGTTTAGTAGTTCTTTGTTATGTCTAATATCTAAGGTTCGAGTCTTATTTTGCTACTTCATGAGTTTTTTGTTTTTTTTTTTCTCTTAAGTTTTGAAAGTGCTTTAGGCCACTTTTAACATAGGCCCGGCTCTGAAAATGTCTCTCCCTCAACAATGACACGAATTAATTCGGATTTGGGTTTTCGTAGCCCAACTCGTAATTTAAGAGATTGAAAGGAAGCCCAATGGGCTACCAGCTCGATACCCGTGTGTCAGGTCTAGCAAACTTGAAATGAAAATCTTCACAATCCAAAATCCTTCTCAACATGAATATTGGATGGGCAATATGATATAATATATAATTGGTCGCTCTTACATTCGTTATAGAAGAAATTAAATGAGTTTATGTATCTGAGGTCCATAAGGACCTTAACACTCTTGGATATGTGAGATAAGTGATTCATACCTTCGATAGAGATCAAATTTTAGCGAGAAAAAAATAGATGATAAAGTGGAGACAAAGACAAGAGTAACAGAGGAATGTGTGTTACTATACAACTACTGAATTAGGAAGATGTATGTATGGATTATGCGACTCTGGCATGCCCATGTGCTTGTCACGTGCTTTCGTTATGGATATGACGCGTGCATGTCAAATGTCCCGCGCTTTTCCTCGTCTTATTGGTCAGAGAGATTCATTATTGGTTGATGTGGTGAACCGAACTATAGCTATGTTAAGTGAAAATAAAGAGACCTCATTAGTCGTTTGACAAAAAAAAAAAAGAGACCTCATTAGTCATTAAACTTAATACATACAAATGCATTACATAACTTACAATCATGAAATCAGGTCTCTTATTTAAAACATACAATTGGCTTGTAGCAAATGGAGAAACATATAAAATCTTCTTGAAATGTATTCTATAAAAATGGTATGTTTGAGGACAACAAATAAAAACAGTTACTTATATTTGATATATGAATATTGTTTGTTTTTTTAATCAGAATCAAGAAGCATATATACATCTAAGAATTTCAAAAAAAAAAAAAAGTGAATAAGACTGTAAATTGATTTCATGTATTTATTGGTTTTTACAAAGGTTTATATATTGTGTTACCGTCACTATAAAGTCAATATATTTTGCAATATAATACTATACGGAAAAAGTTTTATCGCATCACCAAGATGATTACAAAGATGATTCAACCGTGTACGTTATAACATGTCGAATTCATTGTTCACCACTCTCACCCATCTGTCATTCTCTTTTCTATTTGGACTTGCTAGTGAACTTCTAGTCTTTGTCCAGATTATTATTATTCAATAATTGACAATCGATACTTCTAACTATTCATTCTTTACGAAAATTTCACCTTCTTTAATTAATCGCGTGTTTAAGTCACCAGTACCCATCATTGTTCACTTTCAAGATTGTCTAAATCGCCTAGACGTACCTCTTTTTCAGAATTGGGATCAATATTGATCGATCAGTAAGTTTTGAAAAACGAGATCAAGAACTTGTTACACATAATTAAAAACTCTAAAGACAATTTACTCTAGTCTAACTGAGCAGTTGAACACCAGTAATAAACACCAATTAAGCTATAGGTCCGAACTGGATATCCATGCATTGGCTTTGATTGTCCAACATTTAGGTTGTCAAAGTCCACCATTTAGTATGTGTCAAAGAAAAATGGTCCACCATCTAATCAATATTCAAAACATATTATCATGAAGAGAATAGTTTTAATATGATCGCTACCAACACCGTTCTTCTTCTTCTTTTTTTTCTTTTTCTTTTCCCAACGTGTGTGGTTGTTTGTGAGAATGTCGTTTATCTTTCTATTCGGTACGATTGATAAGTATATATCTCAGAGATTATTGGAAGCATCAGTCGTATATTAATCTAAAATTTCGTTATCGTTCCTACAATTCCGTATATCAAAGGCGAGAAAACTATGTTAAGGTTTGACTTGGACTTTGATTATTCAACCACAAACATAATTTAATTTTATTACGCATACAGTGTGATTATTGAATGACACAGTACTTTACTTTCTCTCTCTCTCTTTTTTTTTCTTTCTTTAATTATTATCAAATTTTTTTTTCGTTGTAAGAATCTTTTACTCTATTAAATTCAACTCTAACCTAATTTTTAGATGATATTTATATTAATTGATTTTCTTAACAATTAAAAGAGACCACAATTTTAAACTGTACCATGGTTACGCTGACATATGAAGTGCTTCCAAAAGTTCCCTAAATCTTGTGCCGATATCTAGGATTATTTATTTGGTTAATGAACGTCAATTGCATGAAAATATATATTAAGATATATACGTTGATTCCATTAGGATAAATAACTATTTAAATAAAGTGTTTAACAAAAAGAAAAAAAAAGTCTATAATTTTGGTTTTGTATAAGGACGGCAAATTTTATCTAGCATGCATAAATCGCAATTAATCATTCGAGTTTGGACTTACCTGAGGAAGTTGTGTCGAGTAATATTTTTATGCAATCAGAAAGATACAGCAACACTAAGTCACAAGAAGGTCACGACATTCTCTGTCTCAACCATTTACTCATGTGGAACTTTGGTTGTGTACTAAAAAGGTAGTATTACCCATATCGGGAAAAAAGTTTATAAGAATAAAAAATAAAATATATATTTTTCTACATATAAAAGTTAATTAAATGATATATACTGTACTAACAAAAATTTTTATATATACCAAATTGAGCTGTTTAATTTTGTAACACTCAAAAACAGAGCGATTCCCATGACATGTTAAATAAACAAAATTGTGATGTTTTATATTGTCAAATTCCAATCGTTTCGTTATTCTATACTAGCATGTGTATTCCAATTTCTGACCATTTACTAAGTTAAGTCTTGAGCTTATCTGAACAAATAATTCAGAAGCGACGTTATAACTAATATCACGAAGGGGAGTTAGACAGTAGCTTAATGATGAGAATATAGGCTAAACATTTATGTCGTCTAAGGAGTAATTGAGTGTTGCCTACTTAACGGGACAAATGAGTAAACCTAACAATAACATATAGACACACTCGACGCCATTAGCCAAATTCCATTTGAGCCATCCAATTTCTTAGTGGATCTTCTTTGTCTCCAGCCCATCTTGTCTCCTTATTTTTATAATCATTACTTTTTCCTAAAAAAGTGATTTATTAAACATCACAATTCACAAAATATAAAGAGGATTTCCAATTTTTTTTTCTTGAGATATTGATTGAACTATTTCTTCTTCCTTTTTTTTCCTTTCTAATTTTAGATTTAGTAATGCAGATATTTATATATATATATATATATATATTAGATATCGGTATTGATTAATTCATACTACGAAAAAATGGATTAGTTAAGAGAATGTGAAAGAAAGGTAAAGTTAAAATACGAAAAGCAAAGAAGAGAGGGGGACAGAAGAGAAAAGGTATGTCTGCGATGCCCATCCCCAAAAGTAGATTGCCACATGTAGACCTTCTTCTTAAGATCTAACTCAGATCCTATTTTTACAAGTAAAATTCTGTTCGCAGACTCAATTTGTATATATTTTTCCCTATTTTACTTATCTTCATGAAACACATTTGCATACAAAATAAAAAAATGAATGGCATGTGTATGTCATAAATATTAAAATTAAACTAGAATGAAAATACTACTTATGTGTATTTTGTTATCTACAATGTAGTCGAACCAAAATGACTAGATTATACAAAGTGTTGAGAAATATTGTTATCAAACAAAACACACGATATTTTACATTACAAGATTTTACATAATAAAACTAAAAGTAATACATATCAATTCTTGAACCAATATCTTTAAGAGAAAAAACAATATTACTATTTTATGATAATATCGATGAAAAAAAAATAACATACAAAAGAATAAAATAAAAATAGTAAAAAGGAACTTGGGTGGTCACGTATTTGCTGTATAAAGAGGTGTAAAGTGGTATCCCCTCCTTAAATTATATCCTCAAAACCCAAACTTGCTCACTCCTTCACACACACACACACTGCTCCCAAGTCCTCTCTCACTTCTTCTTCTTCTTCCCACAGACACCGTTGTTTAACGGTTCTCCTTTTTTTTTCTTTCTCTCTTGTTTCCACTTTTGCCCCCTTCAAGATGATCTCGTGGCACGACCTCTACACGGTTCTCACCGCCGTGATCCCTCTCTACGTAGCTATGATCCTCGCCTACGGCTCTGTCCGGTGGTGGAAGATCTTTTCACCCGACCAATGCTCCGGAATCAACCGTTTCGTCGCCATCTTCGCCGTTCCTCTACTCTCTTTCCACTTCATCTCCACCAACAACCCTTACGCCATGAATCTCCGCTTCATCGCCGCCGACACTCTCCAAAAAATCATCATGTTGTCTCTCTTGGTCCTCTGGGCTAATCTCACCCGTTCCGGTAGTCTCGAGTGGAGCATCACAATCTTTTCCCTCTCAACACTTCCCAACACTCTCGTCATGGGGATTCCTCTCTTGATCGCCATGTACGGCGAGTACTCTGGTTCCCTCATGGTCCAAATCGTCGTCCTCCAGTGTATCATCTGGTACACGCTTCTCCTTTTCCTATTCGAGTTTCGCGGCGCCAAGATGCTCATCATGGAGCAGTTCCCTGAGACGGCTGCCTCAATTGTTTCGTTCAAAGTTGAATCCGATGTCGTTTCACTCGACGGCCATGATTTTCTTGAAACCGACGCTGAGATCGGCGACGACGGGAAGCTTCACGTCACCGTGAGGAAATCAAACGCTTCCCGTCGCTCTTTCTGCGGGCCGAACATGACTCCACGGCCGTCAAACCTCACCGGAGCTGAGATTTACAGCCTTAGCACAACTCCTAGAGGCTCCAATTTCAACCACTCTGATTTTTACTCGATGATGGGTTTCCCCGGTGGCCGTCTCTCCAATTTTGGTCCGGCAGATATGTACTCTGTACAGTCTTCAAGAGGTCCCACTCCTCGACCTTCGAACTTCGAGGAGAACTGCGCCATGGCGTCCTCCCCGAGATTCGGGTATTACCCAGGAGGCGGGGGAGGAGGAGGAGCCGGGTCTTATCCGGCTCCGAATCCAGAATTCTCCTCAACTACCACATCTACCGCCAATAAAGGCGTTAATAAAAACCCAAAAGAGGTCAATACGAATCAGCAGACTACTCTACCAACCAGCGGCAAGTCAAACAGCCATGACGCCAAGGAGCTTCACATGTTCGTATGGAGCTCCAACGGTTCACCCGTTTCAGACCGGGCGGGTCTCAACGTTTTCGGTGGAGCGCCAGACAATGAACAAGGTGGAAGATCTGATCAAGGTGCTAAAGAGATTCGTATGTTAGTACCTGATCAATCTCACAGCCGAGAGAGCAAAGGTTAGTTAGTACATATTTTAAATAACTTTCTTGATAAGTAATTGCAAAATTTCTCAAATTAGGTTTTTGTGTGTGGTGACTATAGCTCTAGCTCATCCAGGGAGTGGAGATTTCGGAGGAGAACAACAATTTAGTTTCGCTGAAAAAGAAGGAGAAAGAGCAAAAGACGCCGAGAATGGACTCAACAAACTCGCTCCAAATTCCTCGGCGGAGCTACAATCAAAGACAGGTCTAGGAGCAGCCGCCGGAGGAGGAGAAAGTCAACGGAAAAACATGCCGCCGGCTAGTGTGATGACAAGGCTGATATTGATAATGGTGTGGAGGAAACTCATCAGAAACCCAAATACTTACTCTAGTCTCATCGGCCTTATTTGGGCTCTCGTCGCTTTCCGGTTAGTAAAAACTTCAAAATTAAAAAATTTGCTTTTTTTTTTTCTTGAGTCGAACCGACCGGTTCTCAAGAAGTTTACATTCCTGTATTGAATATGAAGGTGGCACGTGGAAATGCCAAAAATCATACAGCAATCTATCTCCATTTTATCTGATGCTGGTCTTGGAATGGCAATGTTCAGTTTGGGTAAGTTTATTCTTCGTACTGTGTTTTTATTCCTTTCGAAATTTTTAGATTTTAAGCCATTTAAATGAATAAATCTGGTTCATACCAAACGTGTTATTTATTACAGAGATTGTCTAAATTTTGCACATTTCGTTGACATATCAAACTCATTTACGTAATAATAGAATTAAATTAGGTACTCCATAAATTTGATCAAGAAACAAAAATTTTGGGGATGGACCATCCGACAGGTGGGACAGTGTTGTGAGTGTCTTATTATATAAATGGTAATGGTGGACGACATGGTCTCGTGTTGTTGATAGTCGTCATGGTCCCCATTTTTATGGGACTTGATTGGAACTTTTTTATAGATGTATAGAAATATATATATCTTCATGGCCGGATTTTGAAACTAAACTGTTTGTGTAAAATCGTGTAGGGTTGTTCATGGCGTTGCAACCCAAATTAATTGCTTGTGGGAACTCCGTGGCAACATTTGCGATGGCGGTTAGGTTTCTCACGGGCCCTGCTGTGATGGCGGTTGCTGCCATAGCCATCGGATTGCGTGGTGATTTATTGCGTGTTGCTATAGTTCAGGTAATTTATTTTTAACCATTAATTTCAGCTCTAATATTTTAACGCAGTAAAAAAATGTGGTTTTTTGCTAAGCATTTTTTTAATGGTTTTATAGGCCGCATTACCTCAAGGAATTGTGCCGTTTGTGTTTGCTAAGGAGTACAATGTTCATCCTGCTATTTTAAGTACAGGGTATGTCAGAGATTATATGATTCTTAATCTATTAGACTATATATTACTAATGATATCCTTTTTTTAACATGTAACATTGCAAACCGTATGATTTTGGCAGGGTAATATTCGGAATGCTTATAGCGCTTCCGATCACACTGGTTTACTACATTTTACTCGGGTTATAAGCTTTCAATTACGAAAACCGCGAGAAAGGATCGATTGTAGAGGGAGAAGGG
>NC_025700.1:17601353-17664465 GCF_000633955.1 Camelina sativa
AAATCAAACGCTTCCCGTCGCTCTTTCTGCGGGCCGAACATGACTCCACGGCCGTCAAACCTCACCGGAGCTGAGATTTACAGCCTTAGCACAACTCCTAGAGGCTCCAATTTCAACCACTCTGATTTTTACTCGATGATGGGTTTCCCCGGTGGCCGTCTCTCCAATTTTGGTCCGGCAGATATGTACTCTGTACAGTCTTCAAGAGGTCCCACTCCTCGACCTTCGAACTTCGAGGAGAACTGCGCCATGGCGTCCTCCCCGAGATTCGGGTATTACCCAGGAGGCGGGGGAGGAGGAGGAGCCGGGTCTTATCCGGCTCCGAATCCAGAATTCTCCTCAACTACCACATCTACCGCCAATAAAGGCGTTAATAAAAACCCAAAAGAGGTCAATACGAATCAGCAGACTACTCTACCAACCAGCGGCAAGTCAAACAGCCATGACGCCAAGGAGCTTCACATGTTCGTATGGAGCTCCAACGGTTCACCCGTTTCAGACCGGGCGGGTCTCAACGTTTTCGGTGGAGCGCCAGACAATGAACAAGGTGGAAGATCTGATCAAGGTGCTAAAGAGATTCGTATGTTAGTACCTGATCAATCTCACAGCCGAGAGAGCAAAGGTTAGTTAGTACATATTTTAAATAACTTTCTTGATAAGTAATTGCAAAATTTCTCAAATTAGGTTTTTGTGTGTGGTGACTATAGCTCTAGCTCATCCAGGGAGTGGAGATTTCGGAGGAGAACAACAATTTAGTTTCGCTGAAAAAGAAGGAGAAAGAGCAAAAGACGCCGAGAATGGACTCAACAAACTCGCTCCAAATTCCTCGGCGGAGCTACAATCAAAGACAGGTCTAGGAGCAGCCGCCGGAGGAGGAGAAAGTCAACGGAAAAACATGCCGCCGGCTAGTGTGATGACAAGGCTGATATTGATAATGGTGTGGAGGAAACTCATCAGAAACCCAAATACTTACTCTAGTCTCATCGGCCTTATTTGGGCTCTCGTCGCTTTCCGGTTAGTAAAAACTTCAAAATTAAAAAATTTGCTTTTTTTTTTTCTTGAGTCGAACCGACCGGTTCTCAAGAAGTTTACATTCCTGTATTGAATATGAAGGTGGCACGTGGAAATGCCAAAAATCATACAGCAATCTATCTCCATTTTATCTGATGCTGGTCTTGGAATGGCAATGTTCAGTTTGGGTAAGTTTATTCTTCGTACTGTGTTTTTATTCCTTTCGAAATTTTTAGATTTTAAGCCATTTAAATGAATAAATCTGGTTCATACCAAACGTGTTATTTATTACAGAGATTGTCTAAATTTTGCACATTTCGTTGACATATCAAACTCATTTACGTAATAATAGAATTAAATTAGGTACTCCATAAATTTGATCAAGAAACAAAAATTTTGGGGATGGACCATCCGACAGGTGGGACAGTGTTGTGAGTGTCTTATTAGATAAATGGTAATGGTGGACGACATGGTCTCGTGTTGTTGATAGTCGTCATGGTCCCCATTTTTATGGGACTTGATTGGAACTTTTTTATAGATGTATAGAAATATATATATCTTCATGGCCGGATTTTGAAACTAAACTGTTTGTGTAAAATCGTGTAGGGTTGTTCATGGCGTTGCAACCCAAATTAATTGCTTGTGGGAACTCCGTGGCAACATTTGCGATGGCGGTTAGGTTTCTCACGGGCCCTGCTGTGATGGCGGTTGCTGCCATAGCCATCGGATTGCGTGGTGATTTATTGCGTGTTGCTATAGTTCAGGTAATTTATTTTTAACCATTAATTTCAGCTCTAATATTTTAACGCAGTAAAAAAATGTGGTTTTTTGCTAAGCATTTTTTTAATGGTTTTATAGGCCGCATTACCTCAAGGAATTGTGCCGTTTGTGTTTGCTAAGGAGTACAATGTTCATCCTGCTATTTTAAGTACAGGGTATGTCAGAGATTATATGATTCTTAATCTATTAGACTATATATTACTAATGATATCCTTTTTTTAACATGTAACATTGCAAACCGTATGATTTTGGCAGGGTAATATTCGGAATGCTTATAGCGCTTCCGATCACACTGGTTTACTACATTTTACTCGGGTTATAAGCTTTCAATTACGAAAACCGCGAGAAAGGATCGATTGTAGAGGGAGAAGGGGAAAAGAGATTGTCTCATGGAACAAACTAAAAGCTTAGAGTATATAAGTAAAACTAGGGAGTAGCATGATTTAAGGAATGATGATGCCTACATTACAAGCCAAGAAACACTTTCTTCTCCCATATTTTACAGATAGAATATTGGGAGATAATTTGAGTGAGACAATGGGACGCTGATAAGGAGGAGCAAAACATGGGGCAACGAGACAGAAAAAAAAAAGATAAATAAAAGATTGGAGGAAGTAGACAACTTCTTATTTTTTGTAACTTTTATATTTTTTACACCAGTCATTATTGTTTTTAATGTGTTCTTTGATTAGGTTTGGGGTAACTACTAGTTGATTACTGTGTAGATTTTGTTTTAGCCAAGAAAAAGTGTGGTTTTTTATTTTGAATCTCCCCTTGTTCCAAATTTCACATGAGCATATAACACTATTAAAGTAAAGAGTTTCTAGTAAAAAACTTATAAGAATATATGTTATTCCTCTTATATTATTGAGATTTGTAATCAGATTTGGTAGATTATTCTTTTCTGCAGTTGTAAATGATGAGAGTTGGGAGAATTGGGTTAGGCGCTTTGGCATTGAAAGCATTTCGTTTCATCATTAATTTAAGCTGGTAGTGATGTAATTAATAGTCCATGTACTGAGTAGGGATGATGAACAATTATTTTAAAAAGATCAAGAAAAGGCAGAAAGATAATTAAAAAGTCAGAAGCTTATATAAAAGTTTTATAAAAAAGGTGCTTTATCTTTTCTTTATTTGTTTTCTCTAATTTCTTTCGATCTTTTTTTTTTAATAAAGTAGAGTGTATGTTTCTTTTTTGTCAACAAAGTAGAAAATGGATATAAACATAAATTGACTGATATATATATATATGCACTAAAACAAATCTTTTATATATTAAATAAAAGAGAAACACACTTTTGAAAAAAAACTGATGTGTCGCCGCCAGATAGCTCTGTGCACCTTTTAGCAAAATACTCTTAAATTTTATACTTAATTACATTAACATGTCATTATATATTTTTTAAAAAACTATTAACTGAATAATAATTAGATATGTCATCATTTCTCACACAAATTTAAATATCACATATTCAAAATAATTAAATAATTACATACTATTTTGAAGCAAAATTTCACTAAAATTTACTTAAAAATATACAAGTCAAAGTTATATTTCTTAAATTCATTATAAGTAAAATATTTTAAAAAGGCTACAAAAACATATCAATTAATATAAAATTAATAAAAACAATGAACATGTTACTTATTAACAAAATCATAAAAAACAAAATATAATTTTTTTATGTTAGTATTAATAGCATAATAATTTAAATAACAAGCTTTTCATAGTTATTATAATTGATTATAAAAAGAAATATATTATCCCTGAATTATCTCACACTCATTAAAAGAAACTTAATTCCCAATAAATATAGATTTATATATATGTTCACAAATAAGTATTAAAATGACAAAAAAAAATTAGGGAATATCATGATGTGTGATTCTTTATATATATATCTAAGTATGTAAACTAATTAATCTCAACATTTGGTGTGATTATTCATTAAAAATGAAAAAATTGATAACCGATTAGGAATATATGTTCTAATTATACATTAATCTATGTGTTATTAAAAAGGAATGAGACAAAAACCCTTATCATTATAAATAAACTTTGTATCCAAAAAAAATCATAATATTTAAAATGGGTGATTATTAGATTATGCAAAATTGTTATAGTTACTCAATTAACCATATATATAAATTTGATTTTTAAAGTGCACAAAAATATATATTGCCATAAATTGTAATATTTTATAAATATATTCTTCACCACGTTCACATATTTCACGGATGAAATGTATACTGACACGAATACGTTGATTTTGGAATTTCATTAATTTTTTCATAATGGTTTTTTTGGTAAGAATCTGTCATTTATAGAAAATATTAACAAAACGACTAACTCAAAATATTTAAATAGCCTAATCAAAAATATTAAATCAATAAATTAGATTATCTTCAGAAAAATTAGTTTAGAATCTGATTGTTACTAACATATAATAAAATTAAATAATTAAACTACCGAGTAATTTAGTATATGTTGTTATGGTTACATAAGAAACATGCAAAATTGTTATGATCACAAAATAAAACATAAGAGATATGAATCTGATTTTTAAAACCATACAAAAGACATGTTGCAATAAATAGTAAAATTTTATCAATATTTTATGTACTATACAACCTGTTACGTATTCAAAAATTTCACGGGTTAAACGTATTTTTTACACGAAAAACGCAGCTTTAAATAAATAAATAAAAAAAATTTAGTTACACATTATGTTTGACACAAACAAATATTGGTTTTAGGATAATAATTTTATTTTTAACAATTTTCTTTAGATAGATTTATCCCGCATATAGTGCGGGTTGTTACCTAGTTCTATTTTATACTGTATTTGCTAAAATGATAGTAAGAAAATATATTTTTTCATTTCTGTTTTTAAAATAACATAGATTTAGTATGTGTTTTTAGCAGTTACCATGTTATATTATTCAATATGACACTAATTAATAATAGAAATTTTATGATTTGTGTTGTGAAAGTAAGAGACAAGGTTATGTTCTCCTCTTCTTATTATTGATTCAATCGAATAGAGGTTACATATATATAGTAAAGGCAAAGCCTTAGTACAAAACCGAGTAGGAATAGGAAATAGGTAATGGACCTTCGGCCATGGGCCGTACCCACCAAGACATGTAATGGGCCGGTTATGGAAGTCCACTCCAAGTGTTTTACAACACTCCCCCTTGGATGACATAACCGTGCCGATGCTAAGGATCAACGCAATACGCTTGGGGGTGCTGCCTCATTAAAACCTTACCAGGAAAACCCATTGGGACAAAACCATGGCGAAGGAAAAAAAGTACAGCACGCATTGCTCCCCCTGTTCCAAGCATCACTGAAAATCTATAAGTCTCCGCATTCCAATCTGATGCGCGAGTTTCTTGAATGTTAATGCCGGTAAAGACTTGGTGAAGAGATCGGCTGAGTTGTCGCAAGATTGAACTTGTACCACTTGAACTTCTCTGGCCTTCTGTAATTCGTGTGTGAAGAAGAACTTGGGTAATATGTGCTTCGTCCGATCTCCCTTGATGTAACCTTCCTTAAGCTGTGCGATGCAGGCCATATTGTCTTCATAGATAACCGTAGCTTCCTTATCATCGGACATTCCACAATCTGATCGGATGTGTTGAGTTATCGACCTCAACCACACACACTCACGGCTGGCTTCATGCATTGCTAAGATTTCGGCATGATTAGATGAAGTGGCTGCAATGGTTTGCTTCATAGAACGCCACGAAATAGCTGTACCACCGTGTGTAAACACATAGCCGGTTTGAGACCTAGCATTATGCGGATCCGATAGATAACTTGCATCAGCAAAACCAACTAAACCTTCTTTTTATGGTTAGTATAAAATAAACCAAAATCTGTCGTCCCTTGTAGGTAACGCAACACATGTTTAATACCGTTCCAGTGCCTTTGGGTCGGACAAGAACTAAACCTTGCCATGAGGTTCAAAGAAAAACAAATATTTGGTCTAGTGTGGCTAGCCAAGAACACTAACGCTCCTATAGCACTGAGGTATGGCAGTTCTGGACCAAGAACTTCTTCATCGTCCTTCTTTGGACCGAATGGATCTTTATCCAAATCAAGGCTCCTCACAACCATCGGGCTAGTCAATGGGTGAGCTTGGTCCATATTAAACCTCTTGAGTACCTTTTCAGTATATGTCATTTGATGCACAAGGATTCCATCATTTATGTACTCAAGTTGCAATCCCAAACAGAATCTTGTCTTGCCTAGGTCTTTCATCTCAAATTCTTTCCTTAGATATTCGATTGTTTGGGCGATTTCCCCAGAGGTTCCTAGGATATTCAAATCATCCACATATACTGCTATTATTACAAACCCTTTGTTTGCAAACTTCTTTATAAATATACATGGACTGATCAAATCATTTTTATAGCCCTCTTTGGCTAGGTACTCACTTAGCCTATTGTACCACATTCTTCCACTTTGTTTCAGTCCATTAAGGGATATGTTTAGCCTTATGCAGTATTGTTCTCGAGAACCGCTCTTATCTTTGAGCTCTATACCCTCTGGTAATCTCATATAAATCTCATTATCCAGTGGACCATATAAGTATGCGGTTACTACATCCATTAACCGCAAATCCAGTTTTTCTCTTATAGCCAGACTTATTAGATATCTAAAAGTAGTTGCATCCATCACAGGGGAGTAAGTCTCCTCATAATATATTCCTGGTCTTTGGGAGAATCCTTGTGCCACAAGCCATGCCTTATATCTCACGATTTCATTATTCTCATTTCTCTTCCTTACAAAGACCCATTTATGTCCAACTGACTTTATATCGAATAGTGTCCTTAAGATCGGACCAAACACATTCCTCTTCTTTTAAGAGTTTAACTCCATGTCAATGGCTTCTTTCCATTTTAGCCAATCTTTACTTTGAGTGCACTCTAATATAGACGCGGGTTCATGATCCTCATTCATCTCAAGTGCTACCTTGTATGCAAATATATCATCAATGTCGACATCCTTACGGTTCCATTGTATTCCAGACATGATATAATTGATTGAGATCTCATTATTATCAATACCTTCAGGACCTTGAGGTTCAGCGTCCCAAACCTCATTCGGTGCTTTAGGATTTACCGCGGCCATGTCTGTTATTTCCTTAACCTTGGTTTGATTTGCACCTTTCTTAGATTTCCGAAGGTTCTAAGAAACCTAATGGTCTACCTCGTTTCAAACGGGTCTTAGACTCTGTAGCAACTTGCTTATTGTGTTCCTTCTGAACATCAATACGTACTGGTTCATTACAAGCTGGTATGTACGATTTGGTTACTCTCTTTGGGTCAGCAAAGGAATCTGGCAATTGTATAGCTAGTTTTTGCAAATGTATAATCTTTGGACCTCTGCATCACATGCTAGAGTCCGAGGATCTTGCCAATTCAAGGATGTTTGATTCCAAGTTATTTCTTTAACCAGCTTGTTATTCTCTCCACCTAACATAGGAAATTCGGATTCAGCAAACTGACAATCCGCGTATCTGGCCTTAAATAAATCACCCGTAGTTGGTTCAAGATACTTAATAATGGTGGGAGAATCATATCCAACATATATTCCCATCCTCCTTTGAGGTCCCATCTTAGTTCTATGTGGTGGAGCAATCGGTACATAAACGGCACACCTGAATGTTTTGAGATGGGATATGTCTGGCTCATGACCCGTTAATAGTTGGGATGGTGAATACTTATGTTTACTAGATGGCATGATGCGTATTAGTTCAGCTGCATGTAATACTGTGTGTCCCCAAGCCGACACAAGAAGCTTCGACCTCATAAGCAATGGTCGAGCAATCAATTGAATACGTTTAATGAAGGATTCAGCTAATCCATTTTGTGTATGGACATGTGCCACAGGATGTTCCACATTTACCCCCATGGACATACAATATTCATTAAATGCTTGGGATGTAAATTCACCAGCATTATCTAGACGTATAGTCTTAACTGGAAAATCTGGATAGTGGGCTCTTAGCCGTATAATCTGGGCCAGCAATTTAGCAAACACAAGGTTTCTAGTTGACAATAGACAAACATGCGACCATATGGTCGATGCGTCAATTAGAACTATAAAGTATCTAAACGTCCCACATGGTGGGTGTATTGGTCCACAAATATCTCCTTGTATCCTTTCCAGAAAATGCAAAGTTTCTTTATTTACTTTTGTTGGTTATGGCCTTATAATAAGTTTCCCTTGTGCACATGCTACACACGTGAGATGTTTAGGGATAACTTTCCTCTCTTTAAGAGTGTGCCCATTAAAATTCATTATTNATGTCTGGCTCATGACCCGTTAATAGTTGGGATGGTGAATACTTATGTTTACTAGATGGCATGATGCGTATTAGTTCAGCTGCATGTAATACTGTGTGTCCCCAAGCCGACACAAGAAGCTTCGACCTCATAAGCAATGGTCGAGCAATCAATTGAATACGTTTAATGAAGGATTCAGCTAATCCATTTTGTGTATGGACATGTGCCACAGGATGTTCCACATTTACCCCCATGGACATACAATATTCATTAAATGCTTGGGATGTAAATTCACCAGCATTATCTAGACGTATAGTCTTAACTGGAAAATCTGGATAGTGGGCTCTTAGCCGTATAATCTGGGCCAGCAATTTAGCAAACACAAGGTTTCTAGTTGACAATAGACAAACATGCGACCATATGGTCGATGCGTCAATTAGAACTATAAAGTATCTAAACGTCCCACATGGTGGGTGTATTGGTCCACAAATATCTCCTTGTATCCTTTCCAGAAAATGCAAAGTTTCTTTATTTACTTTTGTTGGTGATGGCCTTATAATAAGTTTCCCTTGTGCACATGCTACACACGTGAGATGTTTAGGGATAACTTTCCTCTCTTTAAGAGTGTGCCCATTAAAATTCATTATTAATTTACGCATCATGTTCGAACCCGGATGGCCAAGCCGGTCATGCCATAAGGTGAACTGTTCATTGAACATCTTGTTCATTGCCAAGTTAGCCTCTATCATATCAATCTTAGCATGGTAAATACCAGTGGCTAGTGCAGGTATAGACTCTAGGACTTTCTTATGTCCTTGGGTGATTTCTGTAATTTCTAGAAACTCTTTGTCTCTTTCACCCTTTGTCTCAACATGGAAACCATTCAAACGAATGTCCTTAAAGCTCAATAAACTTTTCCTTGAGCTGGGTAAATATAATGCATCACTTATTTCAAGATGTGTGTCGTTAGGTAGCAAAATATTAGCCTGGTCGTAGCCTTCAATTAGGCTTGCTATACCCGCAATTGTACTAACATTGGCACTTTTCATAATGAAATTAATAAAATATCTCTTATCCTTCAAAATTGTGTGGCTGGATCCACTATCCACCACAAGTATGTTTAATATAGACAAGAATTTATGTTTTAAACCTTAAAGTAATAAAACAAGCAAATATATTGAAGGAAATAAATAATTTGAATTTAAACCAAAATAATTGTCCAAAATAATAATCCATTCAAATGCAAAACATAAACCACAAAATTAAATTAAAACAACATTTGAGTTTAATTATCCTCTCCTAAACAATCGGAGGTTTCATACTCTAGTTGGTCATCATTCTCATAGTCGAAATCCCCTTCACCATCGAGATGAACCAAGTTAGCTTCCAGATTTTTCTTTAGACTCTCTTGATAGAGATCAACAAGGTGCTTAGGAGTTCTGCATGTCTTAAGCCAGTGGTTCTCCATACCACATCTATGGCAAGTGGACTTGGTCTTAAATTGTGGTTTAAATTGCCCACGGCCTCTTCCCCGACTACGGCCGAAGCCGAATCGGTTTCCACGACCAGGACCACCACGTCCTTGATAGGTCCCATGACCAGGACCACCACGTCCACCTCCTCCACGGCCACGGCCATACTTGTCCCTATGGACATAGTTGGACTCCTTAGTCTCTTTCGGCTCTTTAGGCTCTTGAGGGTTTTTCTTTGCCAAATCAACACCTTGTAAGCTTCTAGTAGTGGAGCAGTACCAGGAGGTCTCAATGCACTATTCATCATCAATAGCTCATTGTTCTGCTCAGCAAGCAGCAAACAAGAGATGAGGTCCGCATAGGTCTTAAACCCCTTTTCACGATACTGTTGTTGAAGCAGTATGTTATTGGAGTGAAAGGTAGAGAATGTCTTCTCTAGCAGATCCTTCTCCGTAACCTCAATACCACACAAACTTAAAATCGACACTATCTTAAATAGTGCCGAATTGTACTCGTCCACGGATTTAAAATCCTGGATCCTTAGGTTTTTCCAATCAAATTGAGCCTTTGGTAGGAGCACTGTCTTTTGGTGTCCATATCTGCTTTTCAACTCTGTCCAAAGGTCAATAGGATCTTCAATAGTGAGGTACTAGTCCTTGAGACTATCAGCAAGGTGATGGCGTATATGCATAATCGCCTTGTACTTGTTCTTTTCAGAACATTCAGAATCCTCCTCAATGCACTCGCACAAATCCTTTGATTTCAGATGGATCTTAGTGTCCAAAGCCCATCGCAAGTAGTTGTCTCCCGAGACATTGAGAGCAGCATAGGAGAGGTTGTTGAGCTTTGACATCTGCATAATACAAAACAAAACATCTGATAGTTAGCATGCGGTATTTGAGACCGAACCATGCAATCAATATTAGGACATGCGGTATTTGAGACCAAACCATGCCATCAACCATTAGGTCATGCGGTATTTAAGACCGATCCATGTCTTAATATTACACTCAAATTTCGTGGCTTATGTATGCATGCAAAGACAACAAACCTAGATAGATACTAGCATGCATAGATTTCCTTTTTCTTAAATAGTTTTGAGTTTTAGTAATTTTCCTTTTACTAGATTGGATTTCCTTTTTCTTAACATTGGATAACAACAAAGTTTTAGGAAATACTTCTTAAACCTTTAAGATAATAATTATAATTAATTTAGAACTTATCCAAATTTATTTTCATGTAAACTTAGAATTATTTCCGATTTTAATTAGGATTGTTAGGGTTTTGATTTTTAGCAAATAATTAAGCATAATTGGATTTAACCTAGAACAAACAGTTTTATATTTTCTCTATATGAATTTCGAATTTAATAATTTAGTTCTAGGGTTCTTATGCAATAAACAATCAAATAGCCCTAAACTTTTAATCTTAAGCAATTCGGATTTTAGGGTTTAGTTTTAAGGTTTTAAGTAATCAAATCTCAAACAATCAAACAATCATCATCGGATTTTAGTCATGGTATAAACAGTTTAATTTCAATCAATCTAAATAACCTATAACGACCGATTTTAAAGTTTTAAAGTTATATGGTTTAGGATTTCGAATCTTATAAACTTGTTTGTTTGATTATGTACTTGTAGATTTAGAGTTCCAATAGATTTAAGGATCAAGTTCGATTTATGGGTTCTAAGAAGGTTTGATTTTATTTACCTTCCACCGTTTGGAGGTTGACTGGATTTGAACCGGGAGCTAAAGACCTCGGTTGTACCTTGAGCTGATCCGCGAACCACGAACCTCGAACAGGATAAGAACAAAGACTTGATCACGAACAGAAACCGGACCACGAACTAGGACTGATCACGAACTAGTCACGGACAGAGAATCGAACAGGAACTAGCCGCGAACACCGATGGGAACTGATCGCCGGGTTTGGACGAACAAGAAGTAAAAGCGGCGGCGGTTTTTAGGGTTTTAAAGTAAGGGTTTTTTTTCAGCTGGTTTTAGAGCTTCGTGCTGATAACGTGTTGTAAAAGTAAGAGAAAATGTTATGTTCTCTTCTTCTTATTATTGATTCAATCGAATAGAGGTCACATATATATAAAAAGGCAAAGCTTTAGTACAAAACCGACTAGGAATAGGAAATAGGTAATGGGCCTTCGGCCACGGGCCATACCCACCAAGACATATAATGGGTCGGTTATGGAAGTTTACTCCAAGTGTTTACAACAATTTGATTGTTATAGCTGGCAATTTTTTTTTAATTTTTAGTTATCTTATAAGTAAATAATATTATAAATTGTATCTGGTTTGAAGTTTAAACTAATATCTACATGTTCGGATTCAACACAGATAAATATTTTTGCAACTTCATATCATTGTGCTTCAAATAAATATGTATTTTTAAAATAGTATCACTCATATAATTAATAATATTTGTTTTCTTATTATATGTATTATCTTTATAATTAATTAGACATACATATTTTTTTGCCAAAACATTTCCCAATAATTATGAACCGCTAGTAATTCGGTTTATTTAATATTTCCCATTCACATACTTTTTGAAGTTCAAATTGACCTAAACCAATATAGATCAACGGAAGAAAATCACGTTTAAAATCAATATAGAGTACTTAAAACACGTTTAAAATCAATCTTTATAGAAGAAAAAACTAAAACTAAAACTAAAACTAAAACTAAAACGAGAAAAGTCAAGAATCATCAACGGAAGAAATAAACATAGTGTTTGCTGTTTTATATACTTGATCACCTAATCCAGACGTAAAACGATAAGAGTAATCACTAATCAGAGATTAAGTAAGTTATTAGTGGGAAAAACGTTGATTGGGCTCCGAGTAGACGAGTACCAATTTAATGTGTTGTCGCATTGGATGGGAACATAAGGGGACGCATATCGAAAGAAGTCTTAAAACAGTTAATCCACCGTCAATGACTTAAAAAACTGGTCGGCTAATCTATAATTAAATTAATTATTCAAGATTAGCAAGTGTCTCTATTTAAGAGGTCTTATTAGACCAACATGCGTCGCACAAAAAGCTGTAATGGGCTATGTGCACCTCCATTTCAGTCAGTTATAATAATACTCCTCCACAAATCTATTTGTTTCTAGCCAATGGCATTTTGTTATTATCGAAAATTCGTCATGGAATCAGAAACATTTATCGGTAATATCGTCACGTATTTTGGACTCTGCATAGAATGGGATTGTCTCGATGATAAAAGATTAACATGACAAAAATCGATGCATGATTAATTGAATCTCCTAAAAAAATTGGTAACAGTAAACAAATTTCTTGAGGAAAGCGAGGTATATATATGTTATGTGTAGTTTATGGACTATATATATCGTGATGTGCTAACTTCTAAAGAACAACTAAAAATACTTGAATACAGTATAAATTTTAGTATAGTAATATGTATAATGCAAACAGAAAACCACTGTCAATTTTCACATATCACAATCAAAGTATGGTATTGGTATCACTCAACTATATAATGACATATAACAAATCTGTAAGCAAATAAATTAGAAAAACACATTATGTTGAAGAATCGCATATAAACTTTTGATGTGGAAAGAAAAAGTTGTCATGTTCGAGCAGGAAACATACATGGACCAAGGTCCGTTTATAGTACGTGCGAGGTGTATTATAGGAGATCAAGTTCCGAAATTTTTTTTATGTACACTAACTTAAAGCGCTAATGGTTTTTCAAATATTTTATGCTTATTCTTTAACATGTTTGCACAAATAATATAATATATTATTGAGAAAATTAACAGTCTCGTTATAACGTATATGACGTACGTAATTATAATTATGAACATTTCACTTTAGTGCAGGTTGGACTAATTTTAACACTCGGATTTCGACGAATCCAAACACGACACACATCCGTCAATCAGTTGGGCTAAACGAATACTCCGACAGATGCTTACACTTAACCACGTAATTCTTTCTGTTGTTCACATCTCTTTACTTTCTAATGTTCTTAAAGATCATATTGAGTTGTGGTCAAAACCCTACCCGTTAATCCATTTATGTTTCATAGCTCTTTTGACTAGTCAAGTGATTTACTTCTGATTAAACGTTGGATTATCTCCGAAAAACACCCCAATAGTTGTCAAAACATTATACTGTTGTACGTCTTCGTTTTTGTCGCAGGTTTCCATTTGATCTTTGTAAATCATCCAAATCTTTTAGATTGTCCGACATCTTGAAAAATTTTGAACAGAACAAAACACACCTACAGCCTAGTTATTTTTTTTTCTGTTATAAATTCAAATTTTAAATTAAAATACTTGTGTGCATGTAATCAAAGTTTTTTGAAAAAATATTAAGTTTAAGTTTTAACTATCTTATTCCTTAATTTTTTAAACAGTAGTTTTGTTCCGCATGAGTTGGATACCTTATAGTGTGCTAACCATACGACTAATATTATTATCGAGCCGGTGCTAATATCCACATGTGCATACACTCTAATAATAGATAGTGTACATACTAGAAAATGTGAATAATTTTCGAAACATGAATGCTTCTTCCTTGTTTGCTTCTCCTCAACTCGCGCGGGATGTCTATAAATTTATTATTATCTATATGCCCACTCCTCTCATGTGCTCACAAATTCCCTTCATTGGCGTCTTGTGTTACGTTTATCTCCATTGGAATTTTCCCGTTATAACATTGCTTTCATTGTGATTTGATCAAATTGGGCCATGCATGTAAACGGCTTTCGCAAGACCGGAACGTCCACCCTACAACACGATGGGCAAAGCGTAGGGATAGGGACGTCGAAAACACGAATGCACAATCCGTTTATTGAACGAACAAACCTTTGAAGATGATGATTAATGAAACTAGAATGAAAAGAAATGGACGTGTAACAGATAAGAGCTATGTATCATCCAATTGAATTCAAAGACATTGAATTGAAGTAACAAAAGAATGGACCCAAAAGAAGAAGGAAAAGAACAACTGTGACTTAGTTGTCCCATATATGTTGAAGGCAATGGATCGCGAGTCACATTATACCTGTCGAAGAAAACGAAAGAAAATATGTGGATCACAATGTGCTAGCGTAGATCCAAATAGTCTCTCTGTCCCTACACTTTTGAAACTAATCATCCCAAGTCCCAACCCTCCTTACCATAAATGTGCATTATTTTTATTGTTACAAAAATGTGCATATTATTTAGAGTAGATAATGTAAATGAAAAAGAATGAAGATTTACTAACGTAGATAAAAAAATTCGTAAGTTGCGATTTGAGTATATTTTCTAAATTGGCGAAAGGAACCTTCAAAATTATAGTGAAATCTTTAACACGTTATTTTAAAATATATTCATTTGATAAAATATAGAATAATAGGATGACAGACCACATGGCTACCAGTCAATTTAATAAAATAAATTAATACAAAAAAAAAGCATGCGACGGAGAAAATTAACGTGTTATGCAACATTTTGACACGAGTAAAACCGTACAATAAGATGTCCACATAATAAATAATATATTACAAAAAAAAATCTTGTAAAAGTCAAATGAAAAAGGAAAAAAAAATCTGGTAATTTTCTGAAATAGTGATTTTTTTTTAATACATTTTCTTAGAGTGCAAAGAATCTATTGCTTGTGTAAAGTATAGGAGATGTATATAGTGGATATATACATTATATTATCCTTTAATCTTACAAGCATATTTCATCATGATTACCAATTTACTATACATAAACTATAAGTTCGACAGGGGGTTTGCGAGCATAAGGTAAATGAAAAATTGAAAGAAGATGATTGGGGAAAAGTTTGATGAGAGGATATGGTGGTGTCCTCGTGTGCGTGGCTGCATTCTCGTGGCATACCATCAGGCATCACCATACTAATAATTGAAATCCAATATATATAAAATTCATGAATCAACAAAAGCAAAATTAAAGAGAAAAGTAAACGTGAATAGATTGAGAGAGAGAAGGACAGGTGAAGGTGGGTGTCGGCCGAACCACGGACACCGGTCGGACTCTCAAGACAAAGGAAGTTTTGCGTCTGGGGACCATTCACACTCCCTCAATATATACAACCATGCCAACTCCTCCAACTCGATCCATCCTTCTTTTTAATTTTCAGTAACCATAAATACATCGATTAATATAATATAGTGGAATTATGTTTTTTTTTTCCCTATTGTTAATGAATTTAGACCACCTTAAGATATATTCTTCTTGCATTAGCGGTATGTTTTCTTATGGTTTGTTTGGTTGATTCTCGACACAATTTCGAAAATATCGACAATACATGTTGCCATTTCTCTTGTCAAAAAGAAAAAGCGAGGTTTTTGGTATTTAAAAATAGAATTAGAAAGGAAAGAGAAAGAAGTGTTGTATAGTTTAAAAGGAAAAAAACAAAGGAATGTAAAGGCAAATACAAGTGTATGTATCCCGGCATTAGTTTGGTTTTGTGTACTTGTTTGTTGTGTTACATGTTCTTTGGTTACTTTTCATCACGTTATCTTTGGTTCGCTTCACTTTTCTTCTTTTCTTTTCAATATACTCATCCAGTATTTGTTATATTCTTCATTTAAAAAAAAAAAAAACAAAAGCCCGATATCCGAATTCATATCATGTAAGCTCTATAAAAACCTTATCAGGTGTAACGTCTTAGCAAAAAAAAAAATTAAACAGACACATCGAGAGCTTACACCTTGTCGTAAACTCCTTATCGTGAGTTACTTTGTCATCATAAACCATTGTCGAAGTCGAACAATGACTTTATATAAGCATCCATATAGTAAAACCGCGAATTGGTGAGGAAATACACTTCTGTACTCCATTGGATCTAAGTATCACTTGACATGGCTTTCTCCAAGAAATTGGATTGAACATTTTTCCTATGCTTTAACAGTGTTTGTTTTGATAGCCACATAGAAAAAACCTTACGTTCCTATAGAGACTGAAAGAGTTCATGCACTACCATGTCAGAGATTATACTATTTAGAATGATGGCTACTAGAGAATAGATTATAAAACCCATGACAGAGAATAGATTATAAAAGTTTCGTCCAACTCCACCCACACAATCGCAGCATCTCTATGAACATCAGCCCCATTCTGATCTTGGAACCTAGTATTTTGATCACTAATTTCTTTCACCTCCTTGATTCGAACATAAGCATTTCAAAATGTACCTATCTGAAGGAAACAAATACTTGAATTAGATGCTTATATCAGAATGTAATGTGTTACTTGCAGTTTTGCTTTAGATGCTTCTTTGACTTTCATTTTTTTCTCAGGGAAAAGTAGTCTCTTGCATTTCTTCAACCATAACAGCCAGTTCAAGCTAAAACATTGAAACCATGAGAGTGCTCAGTTTTTCTCTTTTTGAAATGAAACATAATCTCTACGATGAAAAGTAATAAAGCTAACTTGGCTAAAGAAAAAAAATCATCTGCCATGAGACTGACCTCGAGTTTTAGTCACATTCCCTATAGTTTCGGCTTTACCATCCCTATCCCTCCATCTCATTGATCTATAAATTTATTGTGTTTTCGATACCAAATGATCAAACAAAGGTTTTTTTTTGCTTTACTGCATATATCTGAGATATGTTGATATTTGCCAGGTCCTTACCGTTGTTTCCCTTTCGTTCCGGCCGCCTCGTAATCTCCTTGTTCAAATCTTCTCCTGAAACCATATAATCATTATGATAAATTGAAACTCAAAAACTGAAACAGTACTGCTAGACCAAAACTGATATGAGCACATATATACTTTCTTTGGTTACTTCCAAAATTTGTTCTGCTTTGACTTCTTTTATTTTGCACATCAATTTTACCGTTGCACATTTATGCTCTCATGAAAAAACAAAGCTTAGAGGCTAAAACTGTCCTCTCATGGGTAGACATCAAGAAGTTTCCACTGATAGTTCCATTGAACCTTTGACATCTTTCATCATCCTTAATGTATCTATTTTGTTTCCCCTACAACCACAAGAAATCCACCAGCATTAGATTTTTGTGTCAAAAGATAAAAGTAACTCTAATAATTAATTGGCTGTGGAACTTCATCAAACTTAAAAAGAATGATTCAAAGATTTGTAACTAAACACTAATATCCTAACTCCACCACTCAATCTAATCACTGCTATAAATTCTAAATTCGCAAACAAACTAAAACGAGGTAAGATCAGATCCCAAACAAACCATGCGGCTCTCCATCTACCGGTATTAGATCTTCTGGCGGCGATTCCACAGTGGTCAACGTCGCCGGTGACGTATTCTTCTTTGAGAAAATAAGCTTCTCCAAGAGTCGTCATTCTTATCTCTATCTCCCTACTGCTTTATCTCTATCACGACTGAGCCATGGCTTCCGGATTACTTGATCGGTTTCTTCACAACTCTACGGTGGCGGGTTGGTGATGGTCCTGTGTCGCCTTCTCCGTACGACTCCCGTCTTCCTGGCTCGCCGGTGGTTCTGTTCCGGCGAGTATCCGCTGCTTCGTGGGAAGGCGGTTCCAAATCGGGTTCTCTGATTGAAGAAGATTAGGGTTTCTGGAATAGATCGGTTAGCTACTGGTTTAGATAGGTTTAAACCCGGGTCCATTTTGGTTTGGTGTAGTTGGACTGTTCCTCAGGGGATTATTGTATGGCCTATTCGAAAATAGCCCAATGGACTTTTTTTTTTTTTTTTTTTTTTCTAATAAAGGGTTTCCAATTTATTAAAAACATATGTCCAGTCCAATTACGCTTCAATCTTGTGATGATTGTTTGTTTATAATAAATTGTCTATTTAGTATTATATGTACTATATACGCATCATCCTGAGTTTATCATCTTTTTAAGTACAGTAAAACCTCTACAAATTAATAATGTTGGGAGCACGAAATTTTATTAATTTATAGTGATATTAATTTATCTATAAATTAATAATTATTATTTTATAGATATATTTTAAATAATTTAATTTTTAAAAATTATGAATTGAAACAACTTTAACAAAAATAAAATTAGACTTTCGGATGTTCTAAATTTTATGGTATTAGAATTGATTTTGTAATATTTAGAAAACATTATTAGCAATAAATTACAAATACAATACACAAATTCACTTATACACATGACATACATAAATTTAAATTTATGAATAATAATATCAATTGTTGTATTTTAACAGTCAATCAAACTATCAAAACGTAAATGATGGATATCTAGAAATTGGAACTTAAAAAAAATGTAGCTATCTTTATAATATGTTACGAAATATTTTATATCATTATAGTTTGAAAACACAACATAACAATTATTTTATAGATGAGTTTTAGGAGAAATATACATTATTATATGTAAATTTACATGATTATTAATTTATGATATTATTGGGACTATATTTTACACGGGGATTTCAAAAAAATTATTATCTTATTATCTTATCGAATTTTGTTATTTTTTACACTGGTCGGACTTGGGACTAACAAAATTTATTAATTTATAGTGTTTATTAATTTATATAGTATTAATTTATAGAAGTTTTATAGACTATTATTGGTTTGCTGTCAATAATTCATTTCATAAATGTTTGTACGAACGTACTGGTCTCCAACGTGACGATGCCGGAACTTATAGTTGATTATGGACCCGTTATTTAATTTTTCTCGAAGTATTGATTTTAAATGGCTTAAGATGAAATATTAATACATATATAGGCAGTATCCCCTAACCTAAAAGTGAAGGCACGGCCTAATTACAAAATATATTATTACATATAAAATTCCACAACAAAACACAAAAACATGCTACCGTGAAGAGTACGTCAGCAAAAAGAAGAAGAACAACAAAAAGTTAGGGTTTCAGACAACAAATGTATGGAACAACAAGCGGCGCCATGTCTCTCTGGCCGATATAAACAAATGCCGTATTAGCCTCAATTATAAAGAAAGAGGACAAGAGGTTAGTCCCTTGCCACATCTCCATGGTGTCGGTGAGCAGTTTCCTCCGGCGGCTAATCACGTACTAAACAAACCCACAAGGATACCCACAGTGGTCCCGTCAAGTTCATTATTAGGTTTGACAATATCCGAAGTAAGCGCTCCGCCATTTCCTCACCTACAAAAGATTATAATAAACAAAAAAAACAAAGAGAATTTAGCAAATTATATTTGCTGGACAAGTGTCAGTGAGATCTATTATATGGTGTAAGAGTGTGACACTGTGAGTAAGGAACTCAATAGATCTTACTTACCGATAATGAGTCTCGTGGACTTTCATCCACCAGCGTAACTTTCTCGGTTTCTGAGATAACCCTAAGTGGTATTTTTCCAAGCTCATCTGCAGCGAAGGAGTCGGTCATAGTCATAATAAATGATTAATTACTTACCGATGATTAATCTATTTTCCTATGTGTTGCTCAAGTTGACCATGGAAGTTTTTGGACTCAAGATGTAATATATATTAGATCAATCTTATTTTTATAATTGTAGATATTTATATACATAGAATATAAATGATGATTTTAATGGATTTTTATTTGGCCTTGTGTGTGGGTGGAAATTAAGCAGCAGTGCCGGCTTAGATAGGGGACAAGGGGTGCGACCGCCCCGGGTTCATAGATTAAGAAGACAAATAATGTAAGATTAAGGAGCACAAAAAAAAAATATAATGCAAGTTAAAGGGGTACAAAAAAGAAATAATGCAAGATAAATGGGCACAAAAAAATAATGTAAGATAAAAGAGGCAAAAACAAAATTTGTAACAGAAAAATAATTCATTAGCATATGTATTAACGATTTATTTTTACGAGCCAATAACCAAAAAGACTTTATCTTCTATAATTATCTCAGCTGACTTCAACGTAGAATGAAAATAAATTTTTCTAATTTTATCAAGTGTTTATATATTATTAAAATAAAATCCATATTTTTTTAACATATAAGAGAAGTTTAAAAAAAAATTAGTCTTTCATTCAAAAAAAATGGGTCTTTCATTCAAAAAAAAAAATTGCCCATGGGCCCCTAAAAATCTTGAGCCGGCACTATTAAGCAGGCATTCAGAAATCTTGCGATGAGAAGTTTTGGTCGTTAAACAGTCACATTGTCAAATGTTGCCGGTCGCGCATCCGAAGAAATAAGCCGTTTCGACCATATATCATGTTACCCAATAACTTCTTAGTCCTCACTGTGACGTTGAAATGAATAAAAAACCTTATCTATACATACGAAACTAACAGTTAGTATCTTGTTTGTTGGACAAGGCACTCATTATCCACAGAAAAAGCAATGTAAACAAAGCTATATATTATCAATCTTGGAGTTGATCTCGACGTGGTTCCAGACCCTCATCATCACCTTTGTAATCTCATAGTCGAAGCTCTTAACATGATGAAATCCACTGCCGAAGAAAACAAAACTCTTATCGGTTGATTCCATCTCCGATGATGATATTTGGGCTTTCTATGTAACTGTTTCCAATAAATGTTGTTTTACTTAACGTGTATCATATTTTGTAATCTTTTATGTACGAGTAAATTTGGTTTCATTATCAGAAATAGTGTAAAAGGCATATATATTTTCTTCTCCACAAGTCGTTATTTTCTTCTCTGTCTCCAACGAACGAGATACTCTTTAGTAGTTAACCTTTAAAGCTATATTCTTTTTGTCTTTTTGATTTTTTGTTTATTAATTAATTTTTAGTAGCTATAGTACTTTTCATAAGGGGTTTTAAAGACTATATTATATAAAAAGGGATTGATATGATATTTTCTACTTCACAGAATGTGTCATATATGGAGGAAGGTCATGATTTGGAAGTTTTTAACTGTGTAAATATGATATACCTTGGCACCACACAAAATTAACAAATTTATTGTGTCGTCAAAATGAGTACCACGATCACTCTTTGCGTCCTTCAACTACCAAACACTGACGTATACAGACATGCGTGGATAGGTTCTCGACACACACTAAACTGGAATGCTGCTTCAATTTCGAAATGCGTGGATTCTCGACACACACACAGTAACCGTGTCCTTAACCGTGTCCTTTTATTTCGAAATGCGTGGATTCGGTACTTAACCGTGTCCTTTTCTTTCACAAGTGGGATATTAACTTCTGTCTTATTTCCTTTTTGACTCTTTGTTTTTTTATAACGATCTCTCTTAATTACAAGAAACATATCTCATAAATGTACTTGCACGAGATAGAAAATGCATACAAGTCCTATAAATAATCTTGTAAATATTTCCAGTTCAACCTTTTATATATAAAGAAAATAAGCTATACATCAAATTCATTTTACTACGTTTTACTCCATTTATATAGTGAATTTTAAGTGACAGGCATGTAAACTAAAAAAAAAAAATATAGTTTTAATTTTTTAATAAATAATTAAAGGAAACGATATCCACATTTGAAAACTTAGTTAGAAAAATAAGATTTTTATTTCGTTATCCATTTTACTATACTTTTTTACCGAAAGCTTCTCAACAACCTCATTTAATAGCTATATGTATATAAATACACCATTTGCATATGTACTTTGTAGTGTATAAATATAACCATAAAATCGGAAACTAAAATAAGAGATATGGCAATAGAAAGGCAAGTGACGGAAGGAGAGGAGGCAGTAAGTCCATTTGCACAATTGTTTAGCTTGCCAGGTCTCGATGTCTTCAACATTGTAACCTTTGGATTCAAAACCGAAGGCAATCCATCAACAATTGTTGAAGGCCTAAAGAAAACCCTGATCAACCATCCACGCTTCTCTAGCATACTGGTCGGTAATTACACGTACATACATACATTTTTATTGCTTATATGTTAAGTTTCATGACTTCCTACTCAAAATCAATATAAAATGAGTGTATTAATCCATAAGTATATTACTTTAGAGTTCCTATCATTCAGATGTATTCACGTTAGGGAAATAGGCATCATCGCCTACGGCCTTCTTTTTGCTAATTAAATCATTCAAGGTCCACTCCCATATTATCATTCTATATTACAATTTACAAAGTTGAATATGAAAGAAATGTTATACTCCCTACTTTTCATAATATAGGATGTTTAGAGAAGTATTTTTGTTTTATAATATAAGATATTTTCAAGTTTCTATACAATTTTTAGATTAATTTCATATTTTATATTATGCAGTCTTGTTTATGATTGGTTAAATTTTTTAAAAGTAGTTATTTTCAAATATGTGTAGTTTAGTTAATACATCTTATATATTGAAACGGAAGGAATATTCAAAAACATTAGGATGATTTGGGGTTGCTTGATATCATAATCATTTCGTTTACTCATATATCTAAATTTAAGTTTCTTCTCTCTTTTAAGACGGAGGGGATCCATACCGAAACCTAAAATAATCCACAGAACCTATAAACCTGAGTTTCTTATCTCATATAACGTCTACGGGTGGTTAAGTTGTGAGGTGCAATATTTTACTAAGACATTAAGAGGAAATATTTTAAAATAGTTGATGACTTAAGATTTCATCCTTTTATATATATTCTAAAATGACGATCACATGTTCAATTGATAAATTTATATTCTATAATTGTAAAGATTTCAATATTTATATGATCATTATCACTAATATTTGAATGACTCTCATGGACTTGAAATTTTAAATTTATAGACAAGATTTATCAACTTATTATTTCTTTGTAACTACAATTTCATAAAATTATATATATATATATATATATATATATATATATATCAGCTTTTAAATGCCTAGGCACGAGCCGCACGGCTCATGCATGTAAGATTCATAACATCATCTGATATATGTAGGTGACTGGTCATGGTGAGCAGAAAAGAAAAGCTAAATGGACTCCTACGAAAGTAAAAGTAGAAGAACATGTAATTGTTCCCGATATTGATCTCATCAATAAGAATCCTGATGAATTTCTAGAGGACTATACATCAAGGATGGCTTTTTCTCCCATGGATATGTCCAGACCTTTATGGGAGTTTCATTTATTGAAACTTAAAACATCACATGCCAAATATGTGATTGTTGGTAGGTTCCATCATTCTTTGGGCGATGGTATGTCTCTTATGTCTCTTTTACTCGCTTGTACTCGGAAGACATGTGATCCGGAAGCATTGCCTACTTTTGTGGCTCCGAAGAAAAGGAAAGTGAAGAACGTTTGCTTTTCTTTGTTTGCTTGGTTATGGTTCATAGTAAGAGTTATGTTCCACACTTGTGTTGAAGTTATCAAGTCCATGGTTTTTATTTTTGGTGTGAGGGACACCTCGGCTCATATAATAGCTACGCCAGGGGCTACACTTAGCACTAATAAGTTTATTCATCAAATCATTAGTTTGGATGATGTCAAAACGGTGAAGAACGCCATGAATATGGTACGTTTGTTTATTTAATTTCCTTTTCTCTTGAAAGATGAATTTTTTAATGTCTTTTTCTCTTCTATTGTTTGTCATCCTTTTTCTCTTTTCTGATAGACTGTAAATGATGTTGTTCTTGGGATGGTACAAGCTGGTCTTTCTCAATATTTGAATCAAAGATTTGGTAAATCATTTACTCTTATCATAAAATAATGTTTGTAACACATTCTTACATTTTTTCCTCGAATTTGTAAACAGGTCATGAAACATCTTCAAAGTCAAGAAAAATTCGTGGTGTTGTATTTTTCAATCTAAGGCCAAATAAAAACATTGAGGTGCTGAATAACACACGCCAAACGATCTTTGCTTCTTCTTTTTTTGTTGTTGTCTTGTCTAAAATAGTAAGAATCTAAAACATAATTAAGTTTATACATATATGCAGGATTTGGCAAATATGATGGCAAAAGGTTCAAAGTGTAGATGGGGGAACTCAATAGGGTATGTTCTAATTCCTTTGGAGACGAAATCATACGATGATGTATTTGAATATGTTCGACAATCCAAAACTATTATGGATCGTAAGAAACATTCCCTCGAACCTCTATTTTCTAATGGGTTGCTCAAATTAACATTGAAGCTTTTTGGATTTAAGGTATGATGTTAAACCAAAAATTACATTAACATGCAGTTCCAAATATAATAACGGTATTTGTGCATCTGATCAACATGTATATATGGATGTGTGGGGGTGGAAAACAGGGACTCAGAACTTTAGTAAGGAAATTATTTGGAACCACAACAATGACATTCTCTAATGTGGTTGGTCCATCCGAAGAAATTAGCTTTTTTGGCCATCATATATCTTACATAGCAGCAAACACCATTGGTATTCCACAGGTACCCTCTTACACACACATTCTTGAAACCATTATCAAAAATCACATTACTTTAATCTCTTGCGCAACATTTAGGCTACAAATGCTAGATTATCCATATTATAAATGGATTTGATAACCTTTATTCAAAGGGAATGGGGAATTTTGTTCGAGAATCATCTTAAAGAGCGTGTTAGAATATTTCATATCAAAGACAAAAATGATTTAACACTATGTTCTTTATTAATACTAGGACTCAGACCCCTCCCCCCCTCCGCGATGTCGCGGGGAAGTATTTTAGAAAAAAAATTTAAAATTTAAAATTTAAAATTATACATTATGAAATTATTTGAATGTAATAGAATAATTTAAATACATAAACTGTTAATAAAAACACAATCATCAAAATGAAAACTTATAACAAAAAATATTATGTAGAATAGACGCAACTTTGCAAAACAGATTGTTTAAAGTATTATAAATATAAGATATTTTTATGACGAATTATGGTAAATAGTTACAATTTAAAAAATCATTATGACAAAGTGATCCTTACTGAAAATATTGAACTAATTGTTATAATGAGTAATGTAATCTTCTATTAAATAACTATAATTAAAAATATATTTAATAATGAGTGAAAAAGTATCAACGGTAAATTAAAATACACAACTCTTAAGAACAAAATAAAATAAATTTTAGATATTTAAATAGTTCTTAACAAGAAGTTACGATAAATAGACGCAACTGTAAATTCTATATTAAGTTTTATTAAATTTCTATATTACTATAATCATTTCTAAAATTTTAGTTATATAATAGAATAACATTGAATATTAGATATAAAACAATAAAAATAAAAATAATATTCAAAATAAGATTTAAAATAAAATGAAAAATTTGTTTCAACGAACAATGATTTGTTAGTTATTGATGAAGACACAAATATATAGAGAGTTCAAAAGATATGACTATTTAAATAGAAATACCTATTAGAATAAAAAGTTGTGATGAAAAAATATGAATAAAATATAGTGAAAAGACACAACTCTACAATGAACAAATACAACTATTTGAGCTTTTTAAAAAGAACAAATAAAACCAATTTTTTTACAAAAAAAAGTATTACGAAAAGTCGCAATTGTTGTTCTCATTTATTCAGATTGTTATTATTATTTTTAAATATTAAAATATTTTTTAAAACGGAAAGTTAAGATAAATAAACACAACTTTAAATTCAATATTAAGTTGTATAAAATTTCTCTACTGCTATAATAATTTCTAAAATTTTAGTTAGATTATAGAATATATTCAATTATCTAGACTCAACATAAAATGGAAAATTTGTTTCAGTGAACTTGTTAATTAGTGATGAAGAGACAAATATAAAGAGAGTTCAAAAAGCACGAATATTTAAATAGACACACCTATTAGAACGAAAAGTTGTGATGAAAAATATAAATAAAATATAGTGAAAAGACACAACTCTACAATGAACAGATACAACAGTTTGAATTACAAAAAAAACAAAAAAAAAACATTTTTTTATGAAAAGGTACTACGAAAAATCGCAACTGTTGTGTCTGCACTTGATTATACCTACAAACTCATATAAACTGCTTTTAAATAGAAGACATCTTTATTACCATATTCAAAAGTCAAATCCAAAAGCTTATTATATAATCCATCTAACTCTTGGAAAAAGATTCTAGGTATAAAATTAATTAAAAATTGTAAATTAAATTCATCATTCCAAAAATATTTTGTTAAATCAAGAATTGGAGGAATCTCTTTACTTTTAAAAAAATGAATGCTAGAGAATAATTTAAAGAGCTGTAAAACCCCATGGGATTTGAAATTTTATATTATTTGGTGTCATGGCAAAAAAAATGAAAACATTTCAAATAGACAAATATATATTGATTTCAAAGTTACGAATATTCGAATAGACACAACTCTACAATGAATAGTTACAACTTTAGAAAAAAAACCGTTACAATGAAGAATCGCAACTTTGTGTAAAACACACAATTTTAATGTTCTACAGATTTTTTTGAAAAAAAATATCCAAAAAGTACGATTGAAAGAACACAACTTTTGGTGGCATTTATTCGGATTGCTATTATATAAAGGTACTTTCATTATTTATATATATATATATAAAACTAACTAAAGTTATAAATTAGATTCATCATTCCAAAAATCTTTTGTTAAATCAATAAGTGGAGGAATTTCTTATTTTTAAAAGAAAGAATGCTAGAGAATAATTTAGAGAGCTGTAAAAACCGCTGAGATTGAAATTTTATATTATTTTGTGTCATGGCAAAAAAAACTCGTTCAAAAAGACAAATATAGAGATTTCAAAAGATACGCATATTCGAATAGACACAACTCTACAATGAACAGTTGCAACTTTACAAAAAGACCATTGCAATGAACAATCGCAACTTTGTGTAAAACATACAATTTCAATTTTCTATAGATTTTTTTGGAAAATTATCCAAAAAGTAAAAAAAACACAACTTTTGGTGGCATTTATTCGAGATAGATTCATCATTCCAAAAAGCTTTTGTTAAATCAATAATTAGAGGAATTTCTTGATTTTTAAAAGAATGAATCCTTTAAAATAATTTAGAAAATTTAATAAATAGTTGAGATTGAAATTTTAGTTGATTTTGTGTCATGGCGAAAAAATGAAAACAGTTCAAACAGACAAATATATATAGATTTCAAAAGATATGAATGTTCCAATCAACACAACTTTACAGTGAACAGTTGTAACTTTTCATAAATAACCGTTTTAATGATCCATCACGATTTTTCAGAATATATCCAAAATGTACGATTGAAAAAACACAATTGTTTCTCGCATTTATTCGGTTTGTTATTATTATATAAATTAATCTAGTTTTTAGAAATTATTTTATTTTTGTTAAAAAATAAATTTTTAAGTTTTCTATGCAATATTGATTAGTTATTATTAATAAATTATAGACTTCAATAAAAACAATTCATTATTATTGGTTTTGAGTTCTAAAAAACTGTAAATTACAAAAACAAAACATTTATAATCAAGTTTTAATATGTTTTCTTAGTATGTGTGAAAAGTCTACAAAATAGATTAATTAGGAATATAGATGAAGTATTATATATTCCTTTCGCTGCACACAAATTATCTTTCGAACACTTGAATTTTCAATAAAGTTTATAAATTTATAAAAAAAATTTACAAGTATAGTTTCTATATGTTTTTATAAGGTTACACATTTATTTGAATATATTTCAAGTTTTTGAAATCTTTTATAGAAGGTTTTTTTTAAAGATATTTTTGAAAAATAATATAAAAAGCGAAGCATTTTTGAAATTTCTTAGTAATAATAAATAATAAAAATATTTATATCTATTTTTTAATTTTTGTAAAACAATATTTTAAAATAATACCTTTTGTGTAACAAAGTTAGTGTAAGAGTTTTCTTAATTTTTGTAAAACAATTTAAAATAAATAATACTTTTTGTGTAACAAAGTTACGAGTTCCTCCACTTTCCATACAGTAGTCGGGATCAGTAGTTGATGAAACTTAACTCCGGTGTTTTTCTTTTTTAAAACAAGGGACTCGTTATTTGTATTCAAAGCTATGTGGACAAACTTATAATCAACATCGCAGTTGATGTAGACGTGATTCCAGACCCTCATCACCTATGCGATCTCATCATCGAAGCTCTCCACATGATGAAGTCTGCTTCTCCACAAAAGATTTTTCATGCTTCAGAGGTTTAAACGAAATGCTCGGCGTGCATATAGCATCTATCCAGGAAAGAGGAAACCTATTTACAACATTATTCAATATTTGAGCGTGTCTAGTGCGTGTCACTATTTTTATTAGGTTGTCTATTTACGTTATCATCCTTATCATGAGTTTATCATCTTTATAAACACTAGACTATTAGTATTGATTTAGAGCACTTCTACAATAATTCATCCATAAATGGTTGTACCAACGTGTGTTGAATTAATGTACCATGGACCCGCTATTTTTAATATGAAATTTTAATACATGTCGGCATAAGATAAGAACCCCTCTAACCCAAAAGTAGGCATGACCTAATTACAAAATATATTACATATAAAATTCAACAATAAACACACAAACCATGCTACAGTGATGAGTACGTTAGAAACAAAGACAACAACAACAACAACAACAACAACAACAACAACAACAACAACAACAACAACAACAACAACAACAACAACAACAACAACAACAACAACAACAACAACAACAACAACAACAACAACAACAACAACAACAACAACAACAACAACAACAACAACAACAACAACAACAACAACAACAACAACAACAACAACAACAACAACAACAACAACAACAACAACAACAACAACAACAACAACAACAACAACAACAACAACAACAACAAACAACAAAAAGTGAGACATGAGCGTCAAAATATTTAACCAAGACGAGTATGTGTTGAGCTTGCTCAGCCTCTCGCTCAGCTTCTCCAGTTTCCGCCTTAGCTCCTGCTCACTACTCGTCTTCTTCCTTCTTCTTTTTCCGCCTTCATCGGCTCAAACATTGCCCATCCACTGAAGAATAAAGCCTTGCAGAACCAGGCAACTACTCCGTTTTGTTTTGTCGTTTTATCATTTGAATAAGTCTTCCTTGTTTGTAGGAGTAGACTAGTTGCAAGTTTGAGTTTGTTTCGCATTGTAGCAGTTTAAGTTTCGGTTTCAACTTGTTAGATCAAGGTCTATATATACAGACTAAAATTCATTTGTTGAATAATACGAATCCTTCAGGGTGCTGTACAAGCTTTCTTATTTGCAAAGATAACATCCACAACAATACATATAACCCAACATTGTTCAACTAGAAGATCCCCAAACCAAAACCTTGTCATAGAAATTATAATTCAATGTGACCAGAAAAGAAGATTCATGGTCTATGTGACCACTAAATTACCAACAGATTTCTCTCCTTTACATATTAATTACTAGTATACAATCATCCTTAATTTCCTAAAGTAAAACTAATTTGTCATTTCAATGAAATATGTTCCATGGTATATAAGAAGACTATAACCAAAATAAAATCTTAGCCAGGAAAATGTAAATTAACCTTGGTGTATACATTTAAAAAACAAGATTTTTAATCGAGATGGGCTCTGTTCATATTACTGTTGAACCAGCTGTCTCCAGCGTCTCCTCTAATGGCTAAGTCGACCAGAGAGATGAGTAAGCTGCTCAATAAGCTTCCCACCCCCAACGTACTTAAGTTAAGCGCAAGACCGATGCTTCTCACCTCAGTGGGAACTTGGCTATAGAATAACTCTTGCATTCCCACTACAGTGTGTACGTCGGCCAATCCCACTAAGACCCATGTTCTTAGGGTAACTCCTCCTCCTAAGACCCTTTCTTTTTATGGGCTCGAGAAAAGTGTCTGAGTGGGCCTGAGTCCATTAAGAATTTAATGACGTGGCGTAACCCTGCCACGTTCGAGTTTTTTACGATCCACATCTGCCGTCAAAACAGTAAACCGCCGTCTAAACTTTATAAATCGGATGAATCTGGACCGTTGATAACCCTAAATAAACGGGATTTTGATAACGGAGAACGTGAGCATCCCCTCTGACAAGAAGAAGACAAGAAAAAAAGCACATGACATGATACTTTCAGACCCTTTCGTCTCCCACTCTCCTCATCAATCTATAGATTCTCTTCTCTTCTCTTTTCTCTATTATTTCTCATTTTTTTCGAAGCTTTACACTTCTCTCAAATCTTGAAAGATCAATTATGGCTGGCGAGATTCATCATGAACCGTTTAGCCTTAGTTTTCAGGTAACTTCTTCTCTACTGTAATGCCCCACTACTCCTTTACTTGTTTCTTCTACTACTCTGTTTGTTCTGTTTACTAATTTGTTCTTGCCGAATCTGAGTTACTTGTGTATCTTCCTTTTTAAGAATCAAAAATAAACCGCATAAGTAGCGTGTATGCAGAGCAGAGTAGAGTGCTTCATGTCTTGGAAGAATAGTCAATTGCTTTAGACTACAATAAAATGGGAAAAATAAGAGGACCACATTTTAATTTTTCCTAAAATTTGGTTTATGTATATAGTAAGTATTTAGTCTTTGGGCTCTTTGTTAGAGAAATTCTTATTGTCACACGAGAGGTTGAATGGTTTGGTTAGAAAACTAGATTATGTGAGTTAGTAATCGTTTTTTTAGGTAAAAAAGGATATTATGATTTTCATTATATTTTATTTTTATTGTACGTAGCTCAAATGAACCTAAGGTCACGGCATTGTATGTATGTTTAAGGATTGTTCTTATTGGTATATGAATCTAAATTGCAGGGAAGTTCTATCCACTCTGGGTCAATATCGTTTGGAAGATTCGAGAAAGAAGGTTTAGCATGGGAGAAGAGGTCATCTTTTTCACACAATAGGTATCTTGAAGAAGTTGACAAGTGCTCTAAACCTGGCTCTGTTACTGAGATGAAAGCACATTTTGAGGCTCATTTCAAGAAGAAAGGAATCAGATTTCCGGCTTCTCTTGAATCTCAAACTTGGGGAGTTCGTCAAACAGGTGGTGAACCGTATGATGAAGCTGTCTACGCTACTGAAAGTTTCGAGGATTATCGATCTGATGGGAGTTTCTCGGAGAACACAAGTCAGTCAAACAGTGTTTGTAACTACAGCCATGGACAAGAGAAATGTGGTCAAGGAAAGAGTCAATGTGAGGAGTATGATGAGGAAAGTGTACATTGTGTGAGCTATGATGAGATTTTGGTGAATTCGGATGAAGTGGTTGAGCTTGATGAAGAAGAAGGCGGTGGTGACAACAGGACTCTTGCTGTTCTGGTTGAGTGTGAGGATCTTGGAACTCATGAGATACCAAAGGAGATTGAGATTCAAGATTCTGCTTCAGTTGAAGAGATGGGATCAAGACTCGATGAACATGTTCCAAAAAAGGTGAGAGTAAGCCTTGTTGGTTTTTGCATTGTGAGTACAAATTCAGAAATCTAAACTTTTATGTGTTTCTTGGTCATTCATAGCCATCTCATGCTACGGAAACACCCTCCTCCTCCTCGTCATCCTCCTCTGCATCTAGATTGAAGTCGCGGGAGAGCGTGAAACCTATTAGTCCTCATGATGTGCGTGTGGCTAAAGCTTCTACAAAAATACATGATATTACGCCAAAAGCTACTTACATGATGACAAAGGGTTCTTCTTTAAGTTATAATTCTAAAACCAATGTAGATGCCAAGAGGTACTCTACTTTTATTTCCATAGATAACTTTTACAACTCTGTTTCATCTTTCTCTTTGCTTAAGAGTTAAGACCTAAGTATTCTTTTTGTGATAGCCAAAAGGAATCAAGACCGAGGAAAACCATTGAGTCTCAGCCTAAAACATCGAAGAAAACCAAGACTCGAACTCATGATATTGCTACAAACAGGTTCAAATAATAAGACCACTATAGTTTTTTGAGGTCATCACTTTCAACAATCTAATGGTTTCACTTGCAGGTTAAAGACCAGTACCAATTCTTCAAAGCTGCAGATGAGTACAGGTTCTACTAGTTTCCGTTTCAAATGTAGCGAACGAGCTGAGAAGAGAAAAGAGGTCTTCTTTCTCTTCACAATAATTGTAGTTTACTCTCCTTTGTTGTTTTTAAGGATCTGATGAAATTTTTATATCTCAATATAGTTCTATATGAAACTCGAGGAGAAAATACATGCTAAGAAAACAGAAACAAACCAAGTTCAGGCCAAAACACAGGTATTATCATATCTATGTCTCTTTGAAAATGTACACATGTCATGTCTTTTACAATTCAAAAATAGCTAACTTGATTGGATCAACATTTTGGATGCAGCAAAAGGCGGAAGCTGAGATGAAACAATTCAGGAAAAGCCTCAACTTCAAGGCAACACCAATGCCTTCATTCTACAACACCAGTACTAGACCGGGGTCTCATAACAAGGTATGTTTATACAATTGTAAGCTTTGTCTGAACAAAAATAAGGAATCTCTCAAGTGTCCATCGACTACTCTACTTGTAGTTTAGAACCTCGATTTCAATACTTGTCACAAGTACTGTAGTTATATATTCCAAAGACCAGGAAAGTAGCAGCCATCAACTTAATACTTTAAACTTGCTTTCTCTAAATATTTTCAGAGAGAGCCATCTAAAGTAGCACCATTAAGATCCCGACCCGCGACCTCAGCCTCGATGACAAACAGGGCAGTCACAAGAGTTTCTAACAAACACGGTTTTGAAGAAGCTAAAATGGTAAAGGTAATAGTCAGTAATAAACAACAACGTGTGACTAAAGATTCGGATTTGCAAAAGGGTAATCTCATGGCGGTCGAAATGAAACAAAATATTGGTGTTCGAAGAAGCGAAAACTAAACAGACATGTGTCCATTTGAATTCTGCTGTTGACTGCATCGCTTTCTATCGTTGCTAATCAAATCATATCATCCTCTGCTTTTGTTTAGCGTTCTGTTAAAATTGAAATGTGTGACTCTGCTAATACTTTAACCAATAATAAAAACTACTATGAATAGTAGTATACTGTACTTAATTGTGTGCGAAGAATTATAGTGAAAACTGAAAACGTGTAAGATTAAAACAAAACCTTTCAACTCAAGTCATGCTTATTTATTCATAAAAATAAGTTTTATTCATGCAATTAAAAATAATTAAAATTAAAGTATTATCTTATATTTTGACGTGTGACTTAATTGTGAAGGATGAAAGAAAGTCTGTAAATTTTATGCTTGGTATCCACTAATATGCTGATTACTAAACAATTTTAGTATCTTAATTGTGTCACGGTTGCCTCTCAAATTTTTAATGATATTCAGCGTCTCAAAGAAGTGGTCATCTTTAATCCCTACGAAAGAATTCAGACAGCTTTACTTGAGCCAGTCGATGAAAAGGCCTCGAGTGATGTTCATAGTCCATCAACTTAAGTTCAGCCCAACCGTAGCTGATGTTCTGTTTCTCAAGAGGAGGAGTCATTGTTGATGTCTTCTGGTGGTGATCAGCAAGAGATGTGTATCTCTCCTGAACTAGGATATGGTAGGATTGCTCAACCCGTCCGAGGGTTGATCTGTCTTCGCGAGAAAAGTAAGGTTGTCATTTACAATCCGGGTACGGGAAAGTCTCTGACTTATTTACCAGAGATCGAAGCACGTAAACAAGCGGCCATAAAAAAAAATTTCGGATACGATGAAGTTACAAATGTGTTCAAGGTTTTAGCGTTTGATAAATCACAAGGAGCTAAGGTACATCAGATTTTGACGATAGGATCGAGTGAACAATCTTGGAGAAGGATCATATGTGATCATGATCATTCTCCAGTTACGGAAGGGCTATATAAAGATGGAGTTTTGTACTACAAAGCTCGGTCCCATACCGACGAATCTCTGCTAATGAGCTTCAACTTGAGTTCTGAAGTGTTTACTGTCATTGAATTACCTGAGGGAGTCGACACTCGAATGAAGAAACTGGTGAATGTCAAAGGTGGAATTGCTTTGGTGATGGACGCCCCTGCCAATGGATCGATTCAAATGATGGTTAGAAATGAAGTTTCAGGAAAATGGGATATGGTCTCGTTTATGATTCCTCAGTGGAAGCAAACTGTTGAAGACATGGTGTTTTATTTTATAGGTACCGTTGGAACAAAAAAACTTGTTTTCATGCCAGCCTGCGCGCGTTAGGGATCACTCTTTGTGTTGTATTTCGATTCAGCCACGAGAGATGTTATGAAGTATGAGATTAAAGGGGTTGTTGGAAATCAATTTCATTCTATTCGAACCTTCTTGGATCATATAGATAGTCCTCTGCTTTTGTGAAGAATAAGAGTTGGTCCATTTGGTAACATGAACTGGTTGGTTGGCTGGTTCAGTGTCTCGAGTAGTTACGTTATATTGTGGTTAATCTTTATGCTAAACGATAATGTTGTCTCCCCAAGTAGTACTAGTCTTATTGGGATTGTTAGTTTTCATTTCTATTGTCCTTAATCTTTATCTATGCTAAACAATAATGTTCATCTTTATACTTAATGTATGCAAAATAATAATGTTTCAGATGTATAAGTTAATTAATAACGTTTCTACACTCTGTTTCTTAGGCCGTGGGAGCCTTTTGATGAAACAGAGCTTATCCAGCATTTTGGGTTAGCTTCACTCAACCAAAGAGTTGTAAAACTTATCATTTAACATAGGAGGACCATATCCAAATTTGCTTGCACAGTTGCACTAAAGACTGTGTATTGTTCTTTTACTGTTTGGCTGAACTTTGTAATTATGTGACGTTACTATAAACAATAAATAACACTCTTGAGTCTGAATAATATACTTTATAATAGTAACATTACATCATTTTTAAATCCTAACATAAGCCAAACAATCCTCAACAAGTAACCGGACAAAAAAATAAATTAAGAAATTTGAAAGAATTGGTTACAAAATATTAGAGTGAAAACTGAAAACTTTTTATAACTGAAAACGTGTTACTAATGTATATTTGAATTGAATTGATTTTGTGCATTGACGACTAGATGTGTACCATGAAAGAAAACCTTCGAAGTCACGTTATTTGCCACCAAAATATCTCTGTTACTTAGTCATATAAATTAGTAAGTATTGACGTGTGACATCTTTTTTTATTTTGAAATTGTGCGCTGAATTTTTTTTTTTTTTTTTTTTGATAAAGAGGTGAAGGTGTTATCGATATTTTGACGTGTGATTCAATTGTATTCGAATAATTAAACTGTCAAAAACGTGACGATGAAAAAGAGAAGATTTCACATTCTGTTATCCAATAAACTCGATGCTAATTTTAGTAAGCTTTTAGCGTGTTAATTAAACATTTCTCCTTTTGGGTTTAAATGTAAATTAAGGATGAAATATAAAGTAGATGTTATACGACCCAACAAGTGACCACCCAGTCACATGTCACAACGTTTCAGTAACAAACTCTGAGATATTTTGACGTATGATTCAGTTGTATTAGAATAATTAAACTATTAAAAACGTGTACGATGAAACTATGAAAGATAATATGTAACAATCCAATCAACTCTATGCTAATTTTAGTAAGCTTTTAGCGTGTGTAATAAACATTTCTCCTTTTTTGGGTTTAGATGTAAATTAAGAATGAAATATAAAGTAAAGATGTTATACGCGTTATACGACCCAACAAGTGACCACCCACACAAGTCACAACTTTTTCAGTAACAAATTATGAGATTCTCTTATAAATATCACATCTGCAGCGTGTTTAAGTCTTTTTTTTTTTTAACATCTTGCTTTATTAAGATTAGTGTATTACAAACATTGTAGTAGCCATTCAGGCAAAGTATCAAATGTTTGATAAGTACTTGACATAGTGTTTGCATAAGAAGAAAGCTTGTTTGCTGCTTTATTCATGTCTCGTGGTACTTGCTCCAGAGAACACAGGAGAAGTTTTGACATCCAAAATTGGATATCACATAGAAGTGGACCCAGCTGTAGATGATCTCCTTGTTTAGTGATCAGTGTTACAAGCTCTAAATTATCTCCTTCGAACCAAACATGATGATACCCTCGGTAATAAAACTCTTGCAGTGCATTCAGGAACCTAAAGCTTCTGCTTGTAAGGTAGTATGGGACTGTTTAAGTTTAACACTTCCTGATAAGATGACATTACCACACGAGTCTCGTATTATCCATCCGGTAGTTGTGAAAGCTCTTCCTTGAATGAATCCACTATCAAAATTGCATTTAAGCCATCCTTCAGATGGTAGAGACCATTGTCGATTTTCAGTAGTTATAGTTGTCCCATTAATTATCTTGTGTTGTAGGTTGTGTTTGTGCAGTCACAGCGTCAGTCCATTCACTGACATCTTGGAACCCTTTATCAGCAACAATATGTGGTTGCCAGTCTATTTTCCGAAAAATGAAATCATTTCTCGATTTCCATATCCTACATAGCATCCAAAAAGGAAGAAGTCTTGTAGTGGTTGGGAGGTGTGTTTGTTTTTGATAGTTAAGCAGCATCCGTATGTTGGCATCCATATCGTTTGAAAATTGCAGTTGTCCGCCAATTGTACTATTAATACATCTCCATATTGCCTCTGCATACGAACAAGTAAACAGTAAGTGATTAATTGTTTCGTCTTCATAACTGCAACGTTGTCAAGTCAGATAGCGTGTTTAAGTCTTTATATCTCAAAACACATAACATAATATCATTAGACAACAAAAAAAGAATGGACAGTTCAAGTTTCGATTTCGAATCACTTCCTGAGGATTTACAAATGCTGATTCTGTCATGGTTGCCTCTGAAATCCTTGGTGAAGTTCCTCATCGTCTCGAAAAAATGGGCATCTATTATCCTTGGGGAACAATTTCGAAAAATCTACTTGAGCCGATCGATGACAAGGCCTCGACTGGTGTTCATGATCGAACGATATACATCACAGCTACCCGAACTTGAGATTTCGTGGTTTCACTCTGTTTATCAAGAGGGAAGACTTATACTCTTTTCACCTGACACTGAGGTGTTGTTTCACTCTGTTTATCAAGAGGAGAAACCATTGTTGTCGTCTGGTCAACAACAATTGCGTATTCCTCTTGAAGCAATGGCTTCTCATATTTCTCAGCCCATCTGAGGTTTGATCTGTCTTCAGTTTCGAACTAAGTTTGCAATTTTCAATCCGGGTGCGAAAAAGTTACGGAAGTTACCGGAGATCCAAGCACATGAAAATGCTTGGATAACAAGTTTTCTCGGATACGATGAAGCTACGAATGTATTGAAGGTGTTATGTAGGACAAGCTTGATGATGTCAGGTCAAGAAACCAAGGAATATCATGTCTTGACGGTGGGATCGGTTGAAGAACCTTGGAGACGGATCACATGTAAGTATGATCATTCACCAGCTATTGAAGGACTATGGAAAGAAGGGGTTTTGTACTATGGAGCCAGGTTCAGTATTGAAAATTTCTGGTCGTCATGCATGAGCTTCAATGTTAGGTCTGAAGAGTTTAGTAGTGTCATTGAATTTCCTGATGGATCTGCTCATAGCCATTGGAATTTTGTGATTTATGATGGGAACATTGCCTTAGTGGATGACTTTGACTTTGGCAATGGAGTTGTGAATGAACCGGATGGGACTAAAGTTTTTCAGATATTTGTTTTGGATGAAACCGCACGGAAATGGCGGGGAGAGCGCATCAAGATTCATTGTTGGGAACAAAACATTGGAGATATGGAACTTCATTTCAGAGGTCCATTGGAACAGGAAAACTTGTCTTCACACATTACAATAACCGTTACGGCCGTGATCTCTTTGTGTTGTATTACGATACAGTCACAAAAATTATCAGAATGTTTAATATTGGAAATGGAAGAGTGGTTGGCGACTTGATATTGTTCGAACGTTCGTGGATCATGTTGATAGTCTTTTCCTTATGTGAAGAACAACGATTTGGTCCACAAATGATTATCACAAACCCGTTGGTTGCTCTGTCTCTCAAGTCCTAGCTATTGTCGTTAATCTTTACTTATGCTAGAAAATAATGTTGTCTCTCTAGTAGTACTAGTCTTATTGGGATTGTTCCTTTTCATCTTTTTTTTTTTGGTTTAGTTCCTTTTCATTTCTATTGACGTGTTAACTTTATTTATGCTAAATAATAATGTTTGTTCACAGTTCCAGATATATAATTAATAACGTTTCTTCTATACTCTGTTCCTCAAGCTATGTGAGCCTCTTTGTAAAACAGAGTTATTCAACTTTTGGGTGTGAAACTTCTCATGCATGCATTCATGTGAAAACTCTCATGCATTCATGAAATTTCTTCTATTGTTTTTAGATGTGAATTTAACAGAATTAAATTGGAAACCGCATCTTTATTCTCATGCATATGAAGTTCTTTTTTTGTTAAAGATCATGAATGCAGTTACAAATAATTAAATGTGAGTTATAGTAAGTTTTCAACGTATGGAACATATGATTTCTCCTTTCGTTATAAGATTCAAGCATGCAATTTAATAAAGTTAGGTTAAAGATTTATGTGCGTTACAATACTCAACAAGTTACATTAAATTCTAAAGTCATAACGTTGGTAACAAAGTCTACGATTTCTTTAAATATCACATCTGTGTTTTTTTTCCTAGAACACATAATACATACATTAGAGAAGAACATAAAAGAAATGGAGAATTTAAACTTCGAAGCACTTCCTCAAGATGTACAAATGAAGATCATGTCACGGTTGCCTCTGAAATCATTGGTGACATGCATATGCGTCTCGAAGAAATATGCATCTTTAATCCGCACAAAAGCATTCAGAGATCTTTACTTGCATCGATCCATGACAAGGCCTCGAGTGTTGTTCGTCGCCCATGATATAAGAATCCAACAAAACAAAGCCGAAGCCTTGTTTCACTCGGTTTATCAAGATGAGGAACCATTGTTGTCCTCTGGTCAACAACAGATACGTACCAACGAAGCAGAAGTACCACTTGATGAAGTTTCTCAACCCATCCAAGGTTTGATCTGTCTTCGAGGTGGTACTAATGTTGTCATTTGCAACCCGGGAGCGAAAAAGTTTCGGCGTTTACCTCAGATCCAAAGGCCTAACGGAGCATCCATAAGATGTTTTTTCGGATACGATGAAACTACGGATGTATTCAAGGTGTTATGTATAACACAGTTTGGAGAAGGTAGGCGAACTAAGGAGTTTCATGTATACACGGTGACGGAGGGATCGGTTGAAGACTCTTCTTGGAGCCGTATCACATGTAAGCATGATCATTCACAAGTTAGTCGAGGATTATTCAAAGGAGGTTTCTTGTACTATGTAGCTCAGCCCAATAGTGAAAAATATCAGGTAATGAGCTTCAACGTGAGTTCTGAAGATTTCACTGTCATTGAAGTACCTGACAGAGGCGAAACCTCTACAGTTAATGATCATCGTTGGAAATTGGTGAATTACAATGGGGAAATTGCCTTAGTAGATGACTCTGTGTTTAAAAGTGGAATTGTCGATATATGGGACGATGATGGCATTGGATGTTTTGTATTGTGGGTTAGGAACGAGATATCAGGAAACTGGGGGAGAAAGATCGTTAAGATTCCTCAATGGCTAGAAACTGTTGAACATCACAAGTTTTTTTTCAATGGTACCATTGGAACAAGAGAACTTGTTTTCACACCATACTGTTGGTTAGAGGGACAAATATTTGTGGTGTATTATGATACAGACACAACAAACCTCAGAAGATTTGAGATTGAAGGAATGGTTGATGGATACTATTATGTTCGAACCTTCTTGAATCATGTTGATAGTACTTGGCTTATATGAAGAATAAGAGTTGGTTGTTCACTCTCTCAAGTCTCATTGGGATTGTTGTTAGTCTTCATTTCTAATTTTCTTTCTATTGTGGTCAATCTTTATTTTACGGTAATTAATAATGATGTCTCTCATGTACTCATGTAGTACTAGTAGTCTTATTGGGATTGTTAATTTTTATTTATATTGTCGTTAATCTTTATTTTATGCTAAATAATAATGTTCTCTCTCGACTATATCTTATGCGATTGTATGTTTTCTTTTTTTACTGCCGTGTACTTTATGCCGTATAATTACAAAATTGAAGCAATTCCTGATAAAGTGCAAAGAGAAAGGGAAAAAAATAATCAACTTCTTTAGTATAATAGTGTGGTATTCTTTTCAACTACAGAAAGTGACATTTGACTCGTAGAACAAAACGTTGCTAGAAGAAAAAACACAAGATTTCCAATTCTATCTTATAAACGCCAAGAGAGTAGCAACCACCGACCTATTAGTCTATTACTCTAAAGTAACGTTTTTTAAGACCGAACCATCTAAAGTCGCACTATCAGGACCATGACTCTCACGACACCAGCCTCAATAACAAACCGGGTGGTCATAAGAGTTTCTCTTAGACAAGGTATACTATTATTATAGCTAAAGATTTGGATTTTTAATCACGACATTGCTTTTTTGTTGCTATCAATTTTTACCATCTGCTTTTGTCTATTATTCCTTTACTGTTTGGCTGAGCTTTGTAACTCTCTGTGAAATTCTTTTACCAATAATAATAGTATACCTTTCGTTTTTTTTTATATAACAAAACATCTCTATATAATATCATACTTATGAATAAATAACATTACGTCATTTTTATTTCAATTTTAAATCCTAACATAAACCCAAACAATCCTCAACTAGTAACCCGATTAAAAATAAATAAAGGAATTTAAAAGGATTGTCAAGTAAAGTATCTTATGCGTATACGTGAAACCCTTTCTTTTAACAATTGTGTACAAAGAATAAAAGTGAAAAGTGAAAACTTTTAAGAAGTTAAATTCTATATCTGAAATTATTTTTGTGCATTGACGATCGACTAGATTAGTACGATGAAAGAAAACCTTGCAAGTCACGCTTGGCTTACACGAAATCTCTCTGTTAATAATCCTTCTCAATAAACAAAACAGAATTAAAGTGAAAACCTTTAGAAAAATGTTAACATGTTATCAATATTTTTACGTGTGAGTATTATATTGGAATTAGAACCAAATTACTACTAAAACGTGTAAAATGAAAGCAAATTTGTCACTTTTCATGCATGGTATCTAGTAATCTCTATGCTAATTGGCCAATAATTAAACATTCTACTTTAGTTGTTTTTGGAGATGTAATTTCATAATATGTAAAATAAAGATGTATGCGTTTTTACGACTCAACAAGTCATCATCACCCGCACTCACAAGTTACAACGTTGGTAACAAACTATGAGACTACTCTGTTATAAATACCACATATGTGTGTTTAGTCTCTCCATATCTCAAAACAGAAAATATCATTACAAATACAAAGAAAGAAAAACAAGAATGGATAAATCAAATTTCGAGTCACTTACTGAAGATCATTAAATGAATCTTCTGTCACGGTTGTCTTTGAAGTCCTTGGTGAAGTTCCTCCTCGTCTCGAAGAAATGGGCATCCATGATCCGCTCTACAAAATTCAATGTTGATTACCTGAGCTGATCGATGACAAGGCCTCGAGTGATGTTCATGGTCCAACGTTCTACATCACAGCCACCCGAACCTACGATGTTGTGGTTTGACACTGTTTATAAAGAGCAAACCTTAACAACCGAACCATCTTACACTGAGGTGTTGTTTTACTCTGTTTACCAAGAAGAGGAACCACTGTTGTCTTCTGGACAACAACAGTTGCGTATTTCTCTACATTCAAGATATGATGTTTCTCAACCCATCCGAGGTTTGATCTGTCTTAGGTTACAAACTAAGCTTGCAATTTGCAATCCGGGTACGAGAATGTTTCATATTTTACCGGAGATCCAAGCGCCTGAAAATTCTAACATAACAAGTTTTCTCGGATACGATGAAGCTACGAATGTATTCAAGGTGTTATGTCTCACGTAGTTGAAGTCCCATGAACCATTAGGTGGAGCTATAGAATATCTAGTCTTAACGGTGGAGCCCGATCAAGAAGAATCTTGGAGATCGATCACATGTCCGCATAACATGTTTCAGTACAACTTGGTGAAGGAATCTTGGTGGTTTTGTACTATGGAGCTTATCGACCTCAACCCGATGAAGCTCAGTCCAATAGTGACAAATTAGTGCTCATGAGCTTCAATGTGAGGTCTGAAGAGTTTGCCGTCATTAGATATCCTGACTATGAATCCGATTATACAAGTTGGAGATTTGTGTTTTACGAAGAGAAAATTGCCTTAGTGAATGACTCTGACTTTGACAAAGAAGATGTGAATGATGAACCAAACTTGGACAATGAAGCTGTGAATGATGAACCGAATGGGACTAAAGTTTTTCATATAATTGTTTTGGATGAGAGTACGCAACAATGGGATAAAACCCCCATAAATATTCTTCACTGGGAAGAAGCTGTTGGAGAGAAGGGATTTTATTTCCAAGGTACCATTGGAGAAAACGAACTTGTTTTTGCACAAAACTCTACCAAACGTGGCGGCCCTGACTATTGTGTGTTGTATAACAATACAGAGACAGAAAGTTTCAGAAACTTTGAGATTCAAGGAGTGGTTGGCAATGATGAAAGTGTTCGAACCTTCTTGGATCACGTTGATAGCCTTTACCTTATGTGAAGAACAAGAATTGGTCCGCTAATTATGATCAAAGACTCGTTGGTTGTTCACTCTCTCAAAGTCCTATTGTCGTTAATTTTTTTACGTATGCTAAATAAATAAATAGTAATGGTGTGCCTCTAGTAATAGGTCATATTCTCGTGTTGACCTTTACTTATGCTAAAATAATAATGTTCTTTCAGTTCAGATATTTTATAACTATGTTTCTAAACAATAATTCTATTGTCGTGTTAATGTTTATTTGTGCTAAAGAATAATGTTCGTTCACAGTTCAGATATGACTTTTAAGTATTGAAGTTTCCATACTCTGTTTCTCAAGCTTCGAAGCCCATTCATAAAACAGAGTTATTCAACTTTTGGGTGTAAAATTTATCATGCATTTATGAAAATAAAAAATAATAAAAAAAAGAATTGGCAAGTAAGTTTGTATACGTCTACGTGGAAACCAAACTACTAATAAACTTTTTTTAAGTGAAAACTTTTTAAAAAAATAATGAACTTGTTAATTGTATTCGAAGAACCAAACTACTATAACGTGTAAGATAGATGGAAACGGATGTGTCACTTCACTTTCATATGCCAAAGGAGCTGGCGGCAACTACGACTTAAAGCGAGATAGAAAAAAAAAATAACTTTTTACTCCTTGCGAATTTCTTTAATTGTAATTAATGTATTGCTAATCTTCACTAAGTTAGAATAGTCAGTAACAAAAGATATATGTTATCATCTTCTGCTAGTTGATCATACAACTCATGTACTAATTCCTAAATGAATGTTTCTAATTCGAAATGTAGTGGAGGGCGACTTCTTCATAATTACGATCTCCCATAAGAGTTTTAGTTTCTAATTAGTGAAAGTATGAAACTAAATGCTCTGTAAACAAATCTCAGCATGGTTACGTTTTATTGTAAATTAATCTAGTTATTTATTTACTTTTGTATTCATTCAAATACAAATAGTTAATTTACTAAGGAAGCCTTGAATGCAAATATTGAAGGAATTGAAGCCAATTTTCTAACCATGATTATGCTTTGTTTTTTTATTCAAGTTATTACATAATTTCATAAACTGAAATGCATTAAAACGAACCATATGTGATCGATGTAAAACGTCAAAAGATGTAAATTATGTTGATAACTAATAATATATTGTCTCATGAGAGACAAATAAATAAAAATGTTTTTTCTCATTAATTAGTACAATGATACTAAAAATAACATTAATGAACATTCGACGCTATATATACAAAAATCCTCATAAAAACCCAATTAAGTAGTCAAAGTAGTAAAAAATGGAGAGTATAATCGTTTTCATGACATTTTCTTTTTGTTTTGGGTTTGTGGTAAGTGTGCTCGATCACTCGAGCTAGTAGTCACAAGCACTGACCTATGCTTAAATGCTACCAACAAGCCACTAGCGACAAACACATTTTCATGACATTTTCTATAACCATTGTTTTGGTATCACTTTCTCATCTAAGTTTTGCTATAGAAGAGAATAATCACGAACCACTCATAACAAAGAACGAGATTGATGCAGCGATCTATGCAGTTTCACTGAGTGCGCGCGATCATCATAGCAACATTCTTCGTAAATATTCTAAAAACAGATTGATAATCTTAAGAAGTGTAGTAAAAAGAAGAGAGGAAAAAGTGTAATTTCTCCAATAAAATGTTAAGATGAAGTGTTAGCTGAAATTCTTCGGAATAAAATTGCTTCAAGAAAATGTTGCCACCACGAGCTACTTAATTTATACGATGATTAACTAGGCCAGCCGCCTGTGAAGTAGCTTTGTAGTTGAAGTTCAGCCTAGTCAAAGAGGTCAGCAGCAAGGGTCCAATGGACAGAAACGTAAGGGTCCAATGGACATGTATATGTTCCAATAGACATGTATGTTTGTCCGAGAAAGAAAGAGAATATGTTTTTGGAGTATGTGATAAGGAACTTAGGGACAAAGCACGTGGTGCTATTGCAAGGTAGTTTTGTATTGTCTTTTTTTTTTTGGGGTCATACTTATATAATTTCTTGTGTTGATTCTCAGTCAACCAGAGCATACATATCTTGTTCTTTCCGGTTTCATGTTGGGGTTGTTTTTGGTTATGATAGTTTGTGTATGATTCTCTGTTTTCAGAATGGTCAGGACCGGAGAAGTTCCAAGTGTCACTTAGAGTGGCTTATCGCGGTGACTCTCTACGGTAATGATGATGCTGATCTTGTATCAGTATTGTGCTTTGCTTTGATTTGTCCAAGAGGTCTCTCTGGTAGAGTTCTTTGCCCTCTTGTCCTAGAAGCTTCAAAGCTATAAAACTAGTTGCTGTTCTGTTTTTGTTTGTGTACTTATATATATTCTCCAATGAATGTGATGAAACCTGTCAAGCCAATTCAGCTTATAGAGATTGCCAACTGTGGAGAAACACCAACTCCGGATTGTCATTTCTGTTATTATTACGATCTCATAAACCTTAGAGATGATAAAAGCTAGCGGTGGTGATTTGCTTTCTTGCATGCCATGCCATCCGTGAGACCGTTGTGTGCACGTGCTCATTGTTTTGCTTGTAAGCTGAAATCATTTGCTATTTCAACATTTTGTTTTTCGTATTGTGCAGATATTAGTTTAGGGAATCAACAGGTACCCAATCCTCCTGTAGATGAGAAAGGCTGAGGCAATGGCATTTAGCGGTGTCGTGCGTGTGCAAGATTTCGATTAGGGCTTCATCTTTCTCACGAGGATGGTTTGTAAAGGGTCCGTATTCATTGGTCTTGAAGGTAAAAATGTTTAAGGAGACAAGATCCATGTTTTCTATAGGCCATTCTTTACCGCTCCAGATTTATATCAAATCAAGCTGCATGGGGGTCATAAATAATGTCAAGCGACGAGCTCATGAGGTAAGACATAGACAGAGTCAATGCGTATAACGAACCTTACCTTCATGGATCATGTTGATGAATAAGAGAGTTACGTTGATTATCAGAAACTAGTGCTTGGTTATCACTCTCTCAAGTCTTATTGGGATTGTTGTTAATTGTTAGTCTTCATTGCTGTTTTTTTCTATAGTGGTTATTCTTTATTTAATTATGCTAACTAAGAATGTTGTCTCTCATGTACTACTATTGTGGTCTCACTGGGATTAATGTTAGTTTGTCATTTCTATATATTGCCGTTAAGTTATAGAAATGTTAGTTTTTCATTTCATGTCAGTTTGAGTACATTAATTTTATGCTATATAACAAAACTGAAGCTTCCTAGCAAGTGCAAAACAAAAAAGGAGGAAAAAAGGGTGAAAAAATCAAGAAGTTGTGTAGTGAAACTACAAAAACGTGTACACAGTGATAGTAAATATATGTCACTTTAATTTTCATGCATCAATAATCTCTATTCTAATTAGACAATAGGTATAGTAAGTTTGTAACGTGTGGAGCTGAAATTTCATCTTGTGTATTTAGATGTAAAGCATTATATATATATCAAACTCCGAGATTCTCTCTTATAATAAATATTGCATTTGTGTGTTCCGAAATTTGAACAACATTACTAAAATAATTATTATATAAATAAAAAATATATTTCGTATATTTAAGTTTGATATTTTTTGGATATAGCGTATTTAATATTATGTTATTATATAACCTTTCGTTTTCAAAGTTAGCAACTTATGCGATAGCGACACGTGTTAAATTGACACGTTTTCGGTGGAGGATGGAGCCTGGTGAAATACAAAAAGAACATCGCTTAATTTATCTCGCATGGTTGACTACAACAATGGAGAATTGCTGCTGTACGTTAGGAAAGCAACGGGAGGATGGTCAAGCGAACGCTTGGTGATTCCTGATTGGAAAGACATTGTTGGAAAGACCAGATTTAACTTTAAAGGAACCGTTGGAAAAAGCGTTCTTGTTTTCTCTCAAGTGTCTTTCGTGAAGGATTCACGTTCAACCTCTTTGCTTTATTTCGATGAATCAACCCAACATCTCCGAAGATATGAGTTTGAAGACTTGTATGATGCTCCTCCTGAGGGACTTCCATATCCTCCTGCTCAACTCTTTCTAGACCACCTAGATTCAACTTGGCTTCTCTGGAGATGAAGAATAACGGATCAAGTTAATTGGGATTAATTAATGTTCCATTTCATTTCTCTATATTGTTGGTTAATCTTAAACTTTTGCTTAAAATAATAATAATGTTGTCTCTCGAAAAACACTATACCTTATTGGGATTGTTTGTTTTGGTCGTTCATCTGTATATCTTATTATATAAAATATGGTTTCAAAAGTTACTAACTTACAAGATCGTGACACATGTCAATTTCAAAGTTACTAACTCACCAGATCGTGACAAGTGTCAATTTCAAAAGTTACTAACTCATGACAAGTGTCAATTTTACACAAATTTCTGTAATGCCCGCGAACCAATTTCTGGAATTTTGGTTAGGATGTCGATCGACATCGTTTGCAGACGGTTTGATGGGTTCGATTTTAATCGTCCGGTTTGCGTGGTTGGTTTAGGGGAAGCCCTAAATTCGAGTTTAAAAGGGGAACTCAACTTATTTCGTCCTTTTAACCTTGTTTGACAGAGAAACAGAGAGAAGAAGGAAAAAACGTTTTTGAGAGAGATTTGTGAGATCCTTGGCTGTTCTTGAGAGATCTGTTACTGTGGAGTGAAGATCTTGTGTTAGAAACAAAGGAGAAGGTTTCTAAGTGTTGGATTCGTCGTGGTTGAGTGAGAATCTTCCTGCAAAAGAGGTGAGTGCATGACCATGACTTATCTAAGTCTGAAAATCCTTTGTTTGCTTGATTGGTTGTATTTTGTAATGTTGTTCTTGCTTGTTGTGGTGGTTGTGTTATGGTTTTTGTTTACCGCAAGATATAAAGAACTTTTTTCAGATTGCCAAAATTAATAATGAAGAACGGTAAAAAAAATAAAAATAAAAAAATAAAAAAACAAAGAACAATTGTGCATGTGGTTAAGGAGATCAAATTACACATTTCACGTCTAAGGTCGGTTCTTTCGACCTACGTTTTGGTGAAAGGTAGTTTTCATAGGTGTAACCTGATAAACCTCTCTCTTATTTCAATGACCTAGTTGGGACGTTGATCAAAGAAAATCTATGGTTTTGACTTTTTTTCTTGTTCTTTATCAAATTTAAATATGTTTTTTTTTTACAATTTCTTCATCTTAAATTCCTGACTTAATTAACTTTTACTTTCTTCGTAGCCAGAATTTTATATAAATGTCTCTTTTTAATTGTTGAAGCAGTAACTTTTATTTAAAGAATATTGTTTATTTTTCTTTCAAAAATCATCGCCCATAATTGATACTTCTGGGAACATTAAAAATAAATTTAATTTACTCACATTATAGTATAATCATGTTTCATTATAAATTTTGGTACAACGAAATTTGATGAAACACAATTTATCCTAACTTAAATGGTAAATTAATGCACAGTCGATAATTTCATGGATAATAGTTAAATTAAGAGCTTATCTGAACAACAAAACATCGTTAGTTCATCTTCATCAAGAAACTCATAACTCCAAATGCGATCAGTCCCGAGATCTTAACCACCGTGAAGCTTTTACCAGCAGCCGCTCCAAACTGCTGATCAACGGGATACAACTCACCGGGTGGACCCGTCATGTATATGTAGGTAGACGGAGGTGGCGGGCAGTAAGACTTCTTCGGCGGCGAAGGTGGACGTGGCGGAGGAGGACAAGCCGGGGACGGCGGTGGAGGTGATGGTGGTGGAGGTGAGGGAGGAGGAATGTTTTGGAGACAAGGTGTGCATTTAATAGGATCCTCTTCGAGTTTTCTATTGGTTGAAGAATGATCTGAGGCGTTTACGATCATAGGAAACGTGAGAAACGCCATCGCCGTGAAGATAGTGACCACGAGAGCCTTTGAACGGTGAGTTTTCTCCGGCATGATGAGAGTTGTTATATGTTTTCTTTTTCCTTGTCCCGGAGAATCGAATAAAAAGAAAGGTTTGAGAAGATTCTCTAGTTAGACGTTTTTAAAAAAGAGTTGAAAATTTGGTGAGGTGGTTTGGTAAGAGGGTGTGCATGGGACTGATATACTTCTTCAAGTCTATATATTTCTGTCTTGATAATTATACAAAATATATATATATATACTTTACAACATGCAAGAATTAATAAAAAGAGAAGAATAAGAAGAATACATTCAATTGGTGAAGTAGGCTTTTTTACATGTGAGTTGGAGCTTGGATTAAGGGGTCCCATATGGAGACCATATATAACATATGCATGATCGTATTGCTCGAAATAATACTTAAATTACTTAACAGTGGAATTATTAGCCTTTTAATCCACCGTCGTCCACTCAAAAATAAAATATACACTTAAAAGTTTTTCCAATTATTTGCTACCAATAATATGAACGTTTGATAACACAATGATTGATCGCAGATTGGTAGTAATCTGGTTTATAAAATTTAAAGCGTATAATATGCATCACTGTGTGGTGTCACACCACCACTGGAAACATCGTTGCTAAAGCGTGAATTGGACCGCCTTTTCTAACAAAATCATGAAAAGCAGGCGAAGTCTGCGATTAATATTATAACTTGGAATTTGGTCGAAAGCAGTAAATTAGTATACCTAGTCATCTTTAAGGTCACTATGATTTCCCAAAAAAAGAAAAATCGTAAAAGAACCATATAAGTATTGTAGGTTTAATTAGAATTCAATTCAACCCAAGGGACTACATTTTGTTGTTGTTTTTGTAAAACTCTAAGAAAATCATGCATCACTTTGTTTCACGGCTCACGTAGAGCCGATAGACTAATTGTCTCTTTTTTTTTTCTCTTTTTTTTGCTTTCGGAGTCAATCCTATATAGGTTTAGAATCTGTGATTGTAATCCTAAATATTTACATTCTCAACGAGAATTTCCTTTCTTAGGAAAAAAGAAAAAAAACTCTAAAATCTCCTATATAATAAAACGAAAATACACAGCATTGTTTTGTAGACTATATAATTTTAATAAATTGGTTACAAATAGGTTATAGATTTATGAATAGATTAAATAGTTACAAATTAAATAGTAGATACAACTTTAATTTATTTCAAAAAATCTCAAAGAGAATATTCTAAAGAATCATTTGATATCATCTAACTTACCATATTAATTTCTTTTACAAAATTATGTATTATAATGACATTCAAGTCATGATGTAGAATTTATATTGTTGAAATAACTTCACATACATAAACTAATACAACATATTAAAATTTTATTTTAAAATAGAAAATATACAAAATTTTGTATAAAATAGAATTTAACCAGTGTTAAGTTATATCACGGGTACTTATCTAGAATCATTCACAATATAAAACTTACAAAATAAGTGTCTTATTTCAAGCCATCATATTTAGCATATAATTTTATTGCATAATATTTTATCCTAAAAAACTTTTTAAAATAATCATATAAATGAATTTTAATCCGTGCTCTAACACAGATCTTAATCTAATAACAAATACAAGAGAAGTCTTCTAGTTTAGGATTCAAACCATTGGACTCACGTTGTTAATTTAAGGGGATAATAATTTGGGGAAGGCTAATAACAGAGCGTCTCTATCCCTATATCCCATAACTTGTTTCTTTTGGTTAACCATTGCACATGCAATTGAAATAAATGAATACGTTGACTAATCATTATAATAAATACGGCCACCGACTATGCTTTATTACGGTCTTATTTAATGTTAAGAAAATTATATGTATATTCTAAAACTGGAATAAAACTGGAAAAGGGATATACAGTACATTGACCGACTCAATGGGCCGGAGTAAAGACTTGGACCCAATTTAAGGTTAAACTGAAAAGTGAAAACGATAATTGGGCTCTATATGTTCGCCATTGCTTAACTTGCTTCTTCCTCTTTTTTCTTTTTTGTAAAGATTTTTCTTTTTGCAAATGATATTGTTTCGGTACATGAAAAGATGTTTTTACTAGAGTACAGAAGCATTAGAAAAACGCAATTACAAACCAATGCTTCTTGAACCTAGCAAAATTTCCAAACAACAAAACGTGAAAACCCTAGAACAGATTCTATTTCGTGTACCAGAAGTCACAGAAGAGTAGTTGATATTTTGAAGCCACCATCAGCTGAAAAAACCCGGGACAGTGATCCTTCATTAGCACGGGTCGGAGTCTCCAAGAAATCTAAACCAAAATATGAGAGATTCTTATTACTGCTTCCCCAAATCGATCTAGTTTAGTAGCTGCTCTGTGGATAGAAGTCAAAGCTTGAAACCGGTAGAGACATCTGTGGATGCCAGTCAACCGGTTGGTTTAGGTCGAAATTCATTTCCACTGATTGGTTCTGGAACAATGGTTCTGATTGGAACTCATAGATCATGTCATCGACCATAGTCTGTAGCTCTTCCAAGCTGTATTGCTTTTCCTGCACGCCAACATTATTACACCGTTAACGTGTGTGAGAAGAAACAGTGAAAGATCTCCAAATCAGGTGCTAAAGTTGAGATGTACCTCTCTTCTAGTTTGAGCCATGAGTGAAACCATCTCTTGAACAAAATCAAAGTATCCCTTTAGAGAAAAAACACAAAACAAATCAGTTTTTTGTAATGAACAAAACAATTTACGAATATCTCAATTGAAGTATAACCATACCTCATCTTCTCCAGAATCATAGAGTCCAGCATCATAAAGACTTCGTTTCCTCTGATCCGACAACACTAAAACATCCCAAGAAAACAATGTCAGTCACTGGGACAACAACAAAAAAAAAAAACTCAAAACAACGTCTGAACAGATCTTTACCTGAATAAGCTTCTTGAATCTGCTGGAACCTTCGTTTAGCTTCCCCAGCTCCAAAAGGATCATTAGTCCACCGATCAGGATGCCATTTCTTAGCAAGCTTATGATACGCCCGCCGTATCTGCTCCGCCGAAGAATCAACGGCAACGCCAAGAATCTCGTAATACGACGACGTTTGCTTAATGCCACCTTCCATTGGTTACTTACGTATATTCTCTATATATGTAATCTGATCAACGCATATTCACGAGATGACATATTATTAGTTGTAAGCTTTTGTTTGGGGGGTTTATATAAAAACAGGAGTTGAGTTCCAATGGCGGTTATATGTAACAAGATTCTTACAAAAGACAAGTTCTAGAAGTTTTCGAGGTCTCCAAAAATATCTTGTCTCAGGAACGTTCCGGAACATAGCAACAAAGCAAGATATTATCCACACAATCTTTAGATATTTTAACATTGGGCGGCTGCGATCAAATGGACGGTCATGTCCATGATCATGATGTGACACGTGGTTTTGAATAATGAAATGACAAATACTTTTCTTGTGGAGGCAGAACAAAGCAAACTAACGCCTCGGCGCCCAAAAATCGGGGTGAATAGCACAAAGATATTTTCTTATTACACATTTCAAATCTATCTTTTTTTGTGGTTATATCTAAAAATTTACATAAACAAAACATGTTTCAACCAATAATTAAAATACTTGTTAAAATTTGCTTTTTGTTTAAATTCTATCAACGAAAGTTGTATAGTAGTTGAGTGAAAAGTGGAAAAAAAAAAGCACCTTAAAAGCATCATTATCAGAGCAACCCTTCTAAATTACTCACATATTAATTAATTATATAATTAATACTAAATTAATTAAAACAATCATAATAGAATTTTAGCAAATCATTAGGTCATCATTAATGGGTGAACACCAAGGGTGTTCTTAGCCCAAAAAAATTATAAAAATAATGAATAGTAGCTTAGAACACTTTTTTTAGTTCTTGATGTAGAACTGATCTAAGCCCAGTTCTTATTTGACGTGGCTTCATGTGATTGGACGAGATTTTTTGGAAAAAAAAAATATTTCATTTATATAAGGAAGTAATTTAAATGTTAATTTATAAGTTTTTATAATTGTAATATGTTTAAGAATATTATATTAATTTATAAGTATACAATTGCTTTTATATAAGTAAGCAATTTAAATGTTATTTTATAAGTTTTTATAATTTGTAAAATGTTTATGAATATTATTTCACTATATCTTTATTCTAAGAACACTATAATTAGTTCTCCCATTTTTTTTACCTATGATCTTAACAACTGATCTAACATTATTTTCACTATATATTTAATCTAAGAACACAAAAAAAAGTTATCCGATTAATGATGCCCTTAGAGAACCCAAAGAAAGTTGCTCAATCATTTAAATAATAACTTTTTAATTTGTGTTTATTAATTATCAAACTTTAATAATCTAATATGACAAAACAATTATTAATTTTTTCATATTACATAAAACTTTGAAATATTAAACATATTTTACAAACTTTGGAATATTAAACATATTTTACAAAATTCAGAATAGTAAACATATTTTATAAAATTTTATAAATTATTTCTATTATTTATACAAAATCATCCCTCCATATGCTTGATAGATTTTTCTGGTTGCATTTGTAAATAAGATGTTGGAGACTTTGTGGGATACCATAATGGACAATGTGCATAAATAAAATAAGTATCTATAATGTAATGAATCCCAAGGTTTCGAATAACATCACAATGATTATTATCAACACATATCTGGACAGTTGCAACCTTCCCAGGGAGAACACCTGAACAAGTCATATTATCACAAAATATCATTAGTCAGATCATGAGAACTTCTTTCAGGATAATGGATATATGAGCAAACATCAAAGAGTTTATGTCCCACTTAATTGAGATGAGTTGAAGCATCCGTGGTTGAGTTTTCGAAGTAAAATAATCTATTGAATTGTCAACCAAAAGATTAATGCATGGTTTGGTTTGAGTTAGGATACACTCTCCAAAACACAAACCGGGAAAAATAGAGCAAACTCCACATAGAGAATGAGTTTTAATTTTAATGGAGGACCAAAAGATAAAAAGTTTACAACTTCACAAGAAATTATCAAACAGCTATCATTACAAAGTAGTAGAACAAGGTAGCATATGAAAAGCTTGCAGCAACGAGATTTGAGACAACACAAAACTGCACAAGTGAGACATCTACACTCTCTTCTCAACATTTAACAAGGAGACCAACAACCATAAGCTCTTTCTAATCTAAAGAAAAGAGAACGTATCATAGATATTTAAGAAGAGGAAATAGGAAAAGACAACATATGCATCCGTAGAGATAATTAAAATGCACCATAGATGCATCTGATTGCACCACATTTCATACTCATTAAACTGCAAACAACAGATGAACTAATAGCAGCAACCGAGAGAAGTAATTAGGTTGTCTACGAACTCAAACACGACACAAAACGTAAAAGAAGCGTACCTTTTCTAAAACTATGTCTCCATTCAATATCTAAGCCAACAATAGCTCTTCCAGATTCGTCTCTCTTGGTATCAAGAACCTTAAGAAGCACCACCTCTATTAGCATTTTGAGCTTGCTCTCTTCGCTTTTCCTTTACCTTGAATAACCCAATCATTGCTTCTGACCTCTCTTACGAAACTCACACACACACACACCTGTGACAAAAATCAAAGAATGAATGATTGATTCTATGGTCAAGTGAGATTAAAGATTTGAGATTTAGGCTTAGTTCATCACTTCTATAATATATTAAAAAAAAATCTCTCCTTGTGATATATAACTACAACTATAAAACAGAGCAATCACAATTACAAACTACACATCACAATAATTGAATCCCAAATCCGAAAATCCCTAAAGCAAAGCTCTCTTTCACCAAATAAATAGATGAGAAGACGAACCTTATCTCGCCGATTTGTTAGCCGAGAACCATATTTAGTCTGAAAATACAACGGATTCGATGTGAATCGATTGAATTACCAGATTTTCTGACGAATCGCCTCTTCCATCGCTGTTTCGAACGAGAGAGAAGAGAGAGAGAGTCCCGAAGAATGAAAGAAGAAATGGAGGAAAAAAATATATATATATTTATGCATCTACCAATGGGTATACGCCACGTCGCGTTACTCGGGTGGTTGCTCAATTCATTCCCAAAGCAACTATACTCTCATTTTTTACTTGGGAAATGGGTTTTAAATTGGGATTTGGGGGCCCAATTATGAGAGTACCCCAAAGAGTATTCCCCACTAAGATGGTCTTAATAAATTTGGAATCTCTTCAACAATTTGAGTCATATTTAGTTTTTTTTTGTATTGCATCCAAAAATTAAATAAATGAAATGAAAAAGGTTAAATTATAATAATTAAATATTTCTTTGTTTCACCTAAACAATTTGTTAATTTACTAAAGTGTATATGAGTATAGTTGGGCTAATGGGCCTTGACAGACGCAGCCTACCTAACTTCATCGAAGAAGACCATATGAGAAAGGTATTGTTAGTTGAAAGTTGAAATTGACGTCAAACACTTGGTAGCTGCACTCTTTTGTAAGTAAACCAGTACCTTTTTTTTTTCCTACTCTCTTTCTTCTTATTTTTTTTTTTGTATTATTGACCACATTTTCCTACAAAAACATCACACACTCAAAAGCGTTCAAATATAATGAATGTTGTGATTTATATATATATATATATATATATATATATATATATATATATATATATATATATATGCATGCATTAGAATCATATTTGCGGTTAGAAAATCGAATTTTGGGCTTGAGTGATGTATTAGAAGGGAGAAATATATCATATGGGAAATATAGACAGTGTGATTTTAAATTTAAAACTCTACAATTTCATATATGTTTATACATATGTTCTCACTGATCCGCACCAAAAATGTTTCGATTACTCCAATAATTAATTGTTTAAATGAAGTTTTAATTCTGTTAAATTAGCTAAAATATAGATATACATTCTAAAAGGACATATATATATATATATTATCCCCCTTTTAAGAAAAGGGAAGTACACGACTTAGTTTTTGTAGACTTTATATTTTTAATAAATGGTTACAAATGCATACAAATAGGTTATATATAGGATATACATTAACTATATATCGTGGAGAAAATATGCTTTCGGTAACAAATTAAATCTAGGTACAAACGGTTACACCTAAATATAAAAATAAAAATATAATATTTGATCATGATAGTCGATAATTGATATATTGATCTTCGGTAACAAATAAATTCGTGAAGTTATTTCAAACTCTATTTACGGAAGATTTAACTCCTATATCATATTCTTTCCAAAGATCTTTAAACTAAATATTACAAATTTAATATCCACAGATTTTATCAATAAACCACAACCATAAACAATTAATTAAAGGCGATAAAAATATACTCAGTATCATAAAAAGGAATAAAATCTTGCTAATTAACAAGATTAACCTTAATCTCCGATATCGTATCCTGAAAATAATAAAGAAAAAAAATCGGGTTGAGAATCTTCCAGCCTTTGTATATAAGTTATACTAATCTACTTTGGCTAGAATACATTTCAGAGAACTTAAGAAACAGAAAAATGACAATACTTTCTCAGTTTACCATGCTAAAAAATCTCAAACCCTACAAGAATTCATGGTGTATCAAAGCTAAAATACTGCATACTTGGACACATTATTCCAAGGATGTTGGTATGTCATTTGAAATGGTTTTCTCGGATGAAGATGTAAGTATTGTGTTTCAGCAGGATTCTAATTATGTATTACGATCACGTGATTGTTTGAGAATAGTATGCAATATTATGAGAAAAGCTTATATATTTCAAACTTCTTACTATAGGGTAACAAGATTCAAGCAACAGTGAAGAAAGAGGATGTTTCAAAATTTAGGAAACATCTCACAAAAGGGGATTGGAAAGTCATTGAGGAATTTTCAGTCACTAAGGTCACTGGACAATATCGGTCAACAACCAATCCTTACAAAATTAAGTTTTTGTATACAACAGAGGTTTCTCCTTCAGATCCTATGTCCAATAATATTTGGCTTGATTTGGTTAACTTTAACAAAATCAACCAGAGTACCTTAGATCTAAATTATCTGGTCGGTAAGTGAACTTTCCATATTGTTTTCTTAGCTATTATGATTGATTTTATTTGATTATTTAAAAAGGTAATATTCGATTTTGTAAATATAGATGTTATTGGACAGTTGGTGAACGTGAGAGACATAGAGCTTATCGATGTCAATGGAACCCCAAGGAAAAATATTGATTTCCAATTACGAGATGTTGAGTAAGTCAATTCATTATTTTCTACTATAGACATATTACTTCAATTACGTAAAGCTCTACATCACATTATAATGTAAATTTGTTTGAAATTCGGATACAAGAATAACTACCTCAATTGTACTCTTTGGGGAAAATGGGCCAACCAAGTGAAAGAGATATCTAAAGAATTTGTTGGTGGGATGGTCATTTGTTTAATTCGATGGGGCAAAGTAGTAGAGTATAAAGGTTAGTAATACTTACATCTTACAAGGTTAGTAATACACACATTAAATGGCGCTTCAATTGATTAAACTCTCTTATGTGGATTTTGAAATGGGTGTGAGGAGTGTGACTACTTTTTTTGATGCATCTGATGTATGGTTTACCCTGACATACCAGAGGCAGTGGATTTCAAAAATATGTAAGCATTTTAAAACCATACATAACAGTTCTTTCATTAAATAAGCAGAAACAATAATGGAATATATCTCAGGTTACCTTCGGATGGTCTTGCCTTATCCATGTTGGGACCTAAACCAAAATTTCATTCCCGGAAAATAACTGATGCAATGGCAAATCTGCTTCCATGGAGAACAATACCAGAGCTTCGTGACTCTTATGAGGTGAGGGGTAAATTGCATTAATCATGTATTATAATAAAACATGTCTTTATGTTGTCTAATGCAATAATGTCCTGGACAACAGCCTGAAAATGTCGGATCATGTGCTCAATCCTGGGATTTGACACTGACTGGTCATGGTATTACTACGGTCATGATATTTGCAAAAAAAAAGGTAACAAAGAAAAACAAATTCTCCACCAATAACAAACAAGTCTATTGATGTAAAAAATGCAGGGTAGAGGTGACTGAAATTGTTTTAAGGTGACTACTTTCTAATTGTCTCATACTTGGTATTATTATCTTAAATTCAGAACATACTAACCTTTTTACTTATGCAGATACTGGCTACATTTGCTAATAAAGGACAGCTCAAGTGAGGCGAAGATATTTTTATTTGATAATCCTGCCAAGGAAATCATTGGGCAAGAAGTCTCTGAAGTTGTGGAAAGCTGCGGTCCTGAGGTATAATACAGATTCAATCTTCCAGAAACATCATAGTAGAATAAAAATAGTTTCCTATATCCTGAAAAATATATATTAATGTTAGTGTTTAATATTTCAGATTGAAGACCCATGCTGTCTACCTGATGTGCTTAATAAACTTATAGGGTAACAATATCAATTTGTCATTTCAATAGCGAAAGAGAATATAACTAGAAGCAATGATGAGTACAAAGTAGAAGAAATTTTAGGGAACGGGTTGAAATTCATTTTTTTGGACAAACCTGCAGAATATACACAATCGTTCAAGTACCCAAAAACCGATCTAAAAAATGAAGAAGCGACTATCCATATAGCTTTATGAGAAAACTATCGCGGATTCTACAGTTTGAAAATTAGAGTATTCAATTATACAAAACATCGAAGTAACAATTGGATCATTTAACGGATTACTGATTTATATATAAAAATTAGTAACAGAAAGGAAAAGCAAATTGAATTTGATTACGGACGGCGAAGATTATGACCCGAGAGCATCATACCACACCTCACCCACCTTCAAGAATAAAAAAAGAATCTGATCCAAAAAATTGATGGTATTGATTTGGTGTATTTGGAAACTGAGACCTTTTCACCTTCTGGTTTTGAATTGAAATCATCTTAGATTCTTTTTCCAAAAAAATTCCCGATATGTGTCTTTTTCAGAAAGTTTCGGTGATAAGATACTTCCCCTCTCCTATTTTTTAATCAGATAATTGTATTAATAACAATAGTAATCCATAATAGACTTTTTAGGACAAACATAGGCTCAAATATGATTATTATAAATCGTATTAATTATCTTCCAACCAACTTATGACTCATTAGTAAAACTAAATATTCAAATGATCCATAATTAAATAAATTTTATCAATAATCATATTTAAACACTTATACTACACATGTTAAAACAAAAAACAACAAAGCAAACCATTTTTATACAAATTTTAAAAATTAACAATATAAGACTTACATGAGTGGTATTTACCACAAAAATTTATGGCTTGAGTTACATCCAAATAATATTATAAACAATTACATTTATAACATTTGAAATAATAATATATTTTCCAACTCGTGCTACAGTACACGTCCAAATCTAGTAAAGAAATATTACACCAGTACACAACTTACATATGCCTTCATTTCTTTTCCATTAAATAAAAAGGGATCTATGGGTAGCTTTCTTATTTTCAGTTTCACTATATACATGTTGTTCAAAAATTTACTATATTTAATACTTGATAATGATATTTCACTATATTTATTACTTGAATAAGATAGTTCACTCTCTTATTCAACTATTAAATATACAAATAAGTTAACAACGTTTCATTTCCACACATTGCAAAACAGTATTCACTTCTATTGACGTTCAGTGACTCATATAATTAACACCTAGCATAATTTTATGTTATGTATGGGAACTTGTTTTGGACTAGTAATTTTGATTATCACTATATATTTAATTTGTTTCATACTTTAATGTTTACCCAATGAAACTTCTTTGGTATTAATATTTTCGACAGTGTCGAAGAGTTTTTTTTTATAAATACGGACGCATGTGAAAATGGGAATATTGGTTTCAGCTTTCTTGGCATATGCACATATTTAGAGCTACCATAAGATGCTTTATATCTTGATCGATAATGATTATATTACCTATTCAACTACATCTGCCTTGCATTCATGAAAAGGGAGAAAGATGTAATAATTAGACGACAATAAAATAAAACGTATAAAATATAAAAATATTAACAAAAATATATATAGTTATATCGTATAATGGAAAACTTTTAAAAAACGCAGTTTATATGTATTGCACGCAACTATAACCTTCTTGGCATCGTTTTGTTCTTCTTTAGTTTCTCGGTTTGGGATAGTTTTATTGATTTTTTTTTAATTAAAATCGTTTTATTGAATTTACTCAAGAATTCTGATAGATTATTGCAAGCCTATATCAAAATTCTATATGTACCCAAAATAAAGAATTATGATAAATTACCGAAACATAGTTCAAATTGTAAACTTTACCTACTTTCTCTGTTTTTTTTTTATTGTTTTAAAGTTAAAATTACTTATGATTTGTATTTATGAGCCAACTTTATCAATCTAATTTGAGAATTTGTTAGAAATGTTATTTTTGAGATATCTTTTTCCAAAAATAACATTTTTGAAAACATTTTCAATTTTTACTTTTTTACACAATTACACTATGTTAAATTAGTTTTTAGAATTTATTTTTTAGGTTTGGATTCACTATTTTACATTTACATTTCATTATTTTTGAAATCCCTCATCAAATTTTTAGTTTGATCTTTCACTTTTAACTTATTAATTACTTATAACAAAATAAAATGGTGTATTAATAAAATATAAAATAGGAAATTAATTTTTTTTAATATGTATGAAGTTACCGACAAGTAAAATAAAATGTAGGGAATACTATTTAGTGGTACAAATTTATCGTAAAAATGCTGTTTTATTTTATTCGTTTAAACGATCTGCTTGCAATCTGCATACAAACTTCCAAAGGACAAGGCGTGGGGAGTCCCTTTAACCTACCCCGTCGAGATTCATTATTAAAAATAGATGCAATTAAATCGATCAAACAAAAGAAAAACAAAAGAAAAACCACATGATACATTAAATTTATTATTTAATGTTACTAAAAAACAATGTAAATTAAAGTAATGGTGGGAAGACATGAATCACGCGTCGAAGACACACCTACCCGAAGGGTTTTAGAGCGTAGTAGATAAAGAGACAAACAAAGAGATACGAGTATGGTTTGGCTTTAGGTTTTTTGGGGGTTGGTAGTGTTTGAGGTCCATATGCCTCGTTCGTCCGATCCTCTTATTTATATTTTATTTTTCTTTATTACAAAATTTATCTTAAGTATTCCACTTCATCGAACCATGCACATATATATAATTACATGTAAAAAACTAAGCCGAGCAAAGTTGTTGAATTCAGTGCAAACACTTGTCAAAGGAGCAGTCCCGATCTGGTTCCATCTTCTTTTCGTTGTCTGTTCGACCTTGGCTTTGGCTTTACCATCAACACTTTCTAATTTATTTAAATCACAAATAACTTAGCTCTACGGGACAAAATAAACACCAACTGCAAACTTTCACTCCTTAGGAAGAAGTAACGACTCTTATTAATATGCTGTACTTTTGTTCTGTGTAAGAGTTTTGAGAAATCGCCATCTCCAGATAAATTCGTATATATAATATAAAAATATGCCTACCTCTTTCTTGTCATTCTATGATATACGTACGATATGAAATCATGCATATACATATATATGGATGCTCATAGTTTTGCGCTATGCAGATTCAGATAAGTATATGTATATATACCTAGCTATATGTACGTTAATATGTTCTATAAACGTGTATACCTATAAGTGTATATATGCTCACGTATTTATATTACATCCAATAGGAAAACATTTTCCCTCTAACCGAATCAACCAACTGCTTTTCAATTACATGTATATTTCTATATGTCGTTAGGTTCTTCAATTCATGTAAATATACAATTGAAAATTGCATAGCATCAGAAAATTTGCATGCCTATGATTCGGACGAATAAGAGTTTACTAATTAATCGATGTAAAAGACTAATTAGTCTCATCCGCAGTTTCCACCAAACCTTGTTGTTGGAGGAGACTACAAGTTTTCCCTACCTACCATTTGCGCAAGCTTTCCATAAATATTCCACGTCATATAGAAAACCCCAGATTTAATTGTATTAAATCTAACTAAAAACGTCCTTTTTATTTTAAATTTTGTATTCGATGACTTTTAATACCATCTTCAACATCGGCTATCTATAACATTTATTTCAATGGACAGTAAATTTTGAATCTCTTTTAAAAACTCATGTTAAATAAGGGGGTAAAATATTTGTAACTATAGCTAATGCGGTAACTATAGCTAATGCGGTTATCTATATCTTCAGTAAAAAAATCCTTGTTTTAATGTTAGTAATTATTATTAAAGTGCAATTTATAGTTGGGTTCTACATCCTTGTTTAACAAGTGCCCCAAAACAATCTGAATTAGACCAACAAGAAAAAAGAAAGTATTGGGCCTTCAAACTAATACAGAAATTCAGCCCAATATCTGTAAACAACAAGCCATCAAAATGTTAACAGTTTTTACGTCGATAAAAATAATGAATGTGCTGCTCGATCAGAATTGAAAACGAAGTGTTGGGGTCAATATTACATCGACTCGTCGTGTTGGACCATCTGTTTTTTTTTTTTTCTGTATACGAACGAACATAACAGCTTTAATTGACTTGAGAATAAATATTGAGTGCCATAGAAGAAAACTTGTACTATATTAGTTGCTTAGAAAAATTGTCCCATTTACATTTCATTTTCCGTTTTATAATAAATGATATGTGTATGCAACACGCATTTCATTTATTTTTTGTAACTACATTAGTTTTTCTAATAAATAGATCTAAATAAAATTTCAACATTTGGATTATATGGATTACAGGATTAGGCGCTGGGCCTATAGCTACGTTTTGTTTTGTCAATAATATATTTCCCAAGAAATGACTTTTTTTTTTTGGTTCTCCCTCCTCGTTTGGTCAACTCAATTCAGTTCCAATTTCAGTTCTGTTTCTTTTATTATTTTCCTTTTGGTTCCTAACTTTCATACAAATAAAAGCTGTAAGCACAATGTTCAATTTGTACCATTCATTTTGTGGTTTCATCAGTATCTTTCATTTTGTTTTTTTCCTTCAAAAAACCTTATAAAAAGTTCAAGTTGTAATTTGTAAAGCCACATTAAACGAGAGTTGTTGATGTAATATCTATGCGTACGCATACGCATATATACATAGAAAAAAAAAACA